>NW_024741189.1:10643653-10808653 GCF_018991925.1 Homarus americanus
ACCTACTTTTAAGAAGTAGATTATCATAGAAAAAAGGAATTTGTATCACAGAAAATGGGAAATATCTACTTTCCGGGAAAGTTGGTTATCTAAATTTCCTTTCTATGAAAGTAGATAACCAACTTTCCCGGAAAGTAGATATTTCCCATTTTCTGTACAAAATTTCGTTTTCTATGATAATCTACTTCTTAAAGTAGGTAATATTTTACCAAAAAGTCGATAATCTACTTCCCGAAAGTCGATAATCTACTTTCGAAAAGTAGATAATCTACTTTTCAGGAAAATGAATAACCTTTCGAAGTAGATTTTTCTGATCTATGATGCAAATTTCGTTATGATAAAAATATTTACCAAAAGTCGATATTTCCCGAAAGTCGATATTTCGGAAAAGTAGATAATCTACTTTCGGAAAGTAGATAACCAACTTTCCGGAAAGTAGATATTTCATTTTCTGTGATACAAAGTCGGAAAATTACCAAAAGTCGATAATCTACTTTCCCTATAAGTAGATAATCTACTTTTCGGGAAAGTAGATAACCAACTTTCCCGGAAAGTAGATATTTCCCATTTTCTGTGATACAAATTTCCCGTTTTCTATGATAATCTACTTCTTAAAAGTAGGTAATATTTTACCAAAAAGTCGATAATCTACTTCCCGAAAAGTCGATAATCTACTTTCCCGAAAAGTAGATAATCTACTTTTCGGGAAAGTAGATAACCAACTTTCCCGGAAAGTAGATATTTCCCATTTTCTGTGATACAAATTTCCCGTTTTCTATGATAATCTACTTCTTAAAAGTAGGTAATATTTCACCAAAAAGTCGATAATCTACTTCCCCGAAAAGTCGATAATCTACTTTCCCGAAAAGTAGATAATCTACTTTTCAGGAAAGTAGATAACCAACTTTCCCGGAAAGTAGATATTTCCCATTTTCTGTGATACAAGTTTCCCGTTTTCTATGATAATCTACTTCTTAAAAGTAGGTAATATTTTACCAAAAAGTCGATAATCTACTTCCCCAAAAATTCGATAATCTACTTTCCCGAAAAGTAGATAATCTACTTTTCGTGAAAGTAGATAACCAACTTTCCCGGAAAGTAGATATTTCCCATTTTCTATGATAAAAATTTCCCGTTTTCTATGATAATCTACTTCTTAAAAGTAGGTAATATTTTACCAAAAAGTCGATAATCTTCTTCCCCGAAAAGTCGATAATCTACTTTCCCGAAAAGTAGATAATCTACTTTTCAGGAAAGTAGATAACCAACTTTCCCGGAAAGTAGATATTTCCCATTTTCAGTGATACAAATTTCCCGTTTTCTATGATAATCTACTTCTTAAAAGTAGGTAATATTTTACCAAAAAGTCGATAATCTTCTTCCCCGAAAAGTCGATAATCTACTTTCCCGAAAAGTAGATAATCTACTTTTCAGGAAAGTAGATAACCAACTTTCCCGGAAAGTAGATATTTCCCATTTTCTGTGATACAAATTTCCCGTTTTCTATGATAATCTACTTCTTAAAAGTAGGTAATATTTCACCAAAAAGTCGATAATCTACTTCCCCGAAAAGTCGATAATCTACTTTCCCGAAAAGTAGATAATCTACTTTTCAGGAAAGTAGATAACCAACTTTCCCGGAAAGTAGATATTTCCCATTTTCTGTGATGCAAATTTCCCGTTTTCTATGATAATCTACTTCTTAAAAGTAGGTAATATTTTACCAAAAAGTCGATAATCTACTTCCCCGAAAAGTCGATAATCTACTTTCCCGAAAAGTAGATAATCTACTTTTCGGGAAAGTAGATAACCAACTTTCCCAGAAAGTAGATATTTCCCATTTTCTATGATAAAAATTTCTCGTTTCTATGATAATCTACTTCTTAAAAGTAGGTAATATTTTACCAAAAAGTCGATAATCTACTTCCCCGAAAATTCGATAATCTACTTTCCCGGAAAGTAGATAATCTACTTTTCGGGAAAGTAGATTTTCCCATTTTCTGCAAATTTCCCGTTTTCTAATCTACTTAAAGTAGATATTTAACAAAGTCGATATTCTTTTAATCTACTTTCCCGAAAAGTAGTAGATAATCTATCTACTTTTCGGGAAAGTAGATAACCAACTTTCCCGGAAAGTAGATATTTCCCATTTTTATGATACAAATTTCCCGTTTTCTATGATAATCTACTTCGCAAAATTAGGTAATATTTCAAAATTCGAAAAATCTACTTCGAAAAGTCGATAATCTACTTTCCCGAAAAGTAGACCTATTCAATTTTTCGGGAAAGTAGATAACCAACTTTCCCGGAAAGTAGATATTTCCCATTTTTATGATACAAATTTCCGTTTTCTATGATAATCTACTTCGCAAAATTAGGTAATAATATTTCCAAAATTCGAAAATCTACCTCGAAAAGTCGATAATCTACTTTCCCGAAAAGTAGAAAATTCCTTTTGAAAGTAGATAACCAACTTTCCTGAAAGTAGATATTTCCCATTTTCTATGATACAAATTTCCCGTTTTCATGATAATCTACTTACAAAATTAGGTATTTCCAAAATTCATAATCTACTTCCCGAAAAGTCGATAATCTACTTTCCGAAAGAAAATTATCTACTTTTCGAAAGTAGATAACCAACTTTCCCGGAAAGTAGATATTTCCATTTTTTATGATACAAATTTCCCGTTTCTATGATAATCTACTTAAAAAGTAGTAATATTTCCAAAAGTCGAATATTCCCCGAGATAATCTACTTTCCCGAAAGAGAAAATCTAACTTTTCGGGAAAGTAGATAACCAACTTTCCCGGAAAGTAGATATTTCCCATTTTCTATGATACAAATTTCGTTTTCTATGATAATCTACTTCAAAAGTAGTAATATTTCTAAAAGTCGATAATCTACTTCCCAAAAGTCGATAATCTACTCTTGAAAAGTAGAAAATCTAATTTTCGAAAGTAGATAACCAACTTTCCCGGAAAGTAGATATTTCCCATTTCTATGATACAAATTTCCGTTTTCTATGATAATCTACTTCAAAAGTAGATAATATTTCCAAAAGTCGATAATCTACTTCCCCGAAAAGTCGATAATCTACTTTCCGAAAAGTAATATCTACTTTTCGAAAGTAGATAACCAACTTTCCCGAAAGTAGATATTTCCCATTTTTATGATACAAATTTCCGTTTTCTATGATAATCTACTTCAAAAGTAGGTAATATTTCAAAATCGAAAATCTACTTCCCGAAAAGTCGATAATCTACTTTCGAAAAAGTAGTACTACTTCTTCGGGAAAGTAGATAACCAACTTTCCGGAAAGTAGATATTTCCCATTTCTGTGATACAAATTTCGTTTCTATGATAATCTACGCAAAATAGTAATATTTCAAAATCGATAATCTACTCCCGAAAAGTCGATAATCTACTTTCGAAAAGTAGAAATCTATCTACTTCGTAAGTAGATAACCAACTTTTCCAGAAAGTAGATATTTCCCATTTTCGGTGATACAAATTTCCCGTTTTCTATGTTAATCTACTTCGGAAAATTAGGTAATATTTCCCCAAAAGTCAATAATCTACTTCCCCAAAAATTCGATAATCTACTTTCCGGAAAAGTAGATAATCTACTTTTCGGGAAAGTAGATAACCAACTTTCCCGGAAAGTAGATATTTCCCATTTTCTGTGATACAAATTTCCCGTTTTCTATGATAATCTACTTCTTAAAAGTAGGTAATATTTTACCAAAAAGTCGATAATCTACTTCCCCGAAAAGTCGATAATCTACTTTCCTGAAAAGTAGATAATCTACTTTTCGGGAAAGTAGATAACCAACTTTCCCGGAAAGTAGATATTTCCCATTTTCTATGATACAAATTTCCCGTTTTCTATGATAATCTACTTCTTAAAATTAGGTAATATTTCCCAAAAAAGTCGATAATCTACTTCCCCGAAAAGTCGATAATCTACTTTCCGGAAAAGTAGATAATCTACTTTTCGGGAAAGTAGATAACCAACTTTCCCGGAAAGTAGATATTTCCCATTTTCTGTGATACAAATTTCCCGTTTTCTATGATAAGTAGATAACCAACTTTCCCATAAAGTAGATATTTACCATTTTCGGTGATACAAATTTCCCGTTTTCTATGATAATCTACTTCGGAAAATTAGGTAATATTTCCCCAAAAGTCGATAATCTACTTCCCCAAAAATTCGATAATCTACTTTCCGGAAAAGTAGATAATCTACTTTTCGGGAAAGTAGATAACCAACTTTCCCGGAAAGTAGATATTTCCCATTTTCTGTGATACAAATTTCCCGTTTTCTATGATAATCTACTTCTTAAAAGAAGGTAATATTTTACCAAAAAGTCGATAATCTACTTCCCCGAAAAGTCGATAATCTACTTCCCCAAAAAGTAGATAATCTACTTTTCGGGAAAGTCGATAACCAACTTTCCCGGAAAGTAGATATTTCCCATTTTCTGTGATACAAATTTCCCGTTTTCTATGATAATCTACTTCGGAAAAATAGGTAATATTTCCCCCAGAAAATTTATCGAAAATATTTGTAAAATTTCGAGAAAATTAGATAATCTACTCTCCTGAAAAGTAGATAATCTACTTTTCCTTAAAGTAGATACTTACGATCTTTTGAGAATCCGAACTTACTTTCTTTTTAATTGTCGTAAGTTCGAACTTAAGAGAAAAAATAACTTACGATTTTTCTAATTCTCTAAAGATCGTAAGTATCTACTTTTCGGTGAAGTAGATAATCTACTTTTTGGGAAAGTATAAAAATTGGCTCTTATCATTTTTGCCTTTGGAACCATTTTGTTTTCAACTTTTTTATTAGGATTATTATAAACAAAGAATAAGTTTTTTTTTTTTTTTTATAATACACATTAAGTTACTATACAAATATTTATTGTAATGATTGACACCAGGTTACTGCTAGGTTAGGTTGCCGTTATGGTACTACAACCTGTGTACACAGTGTCCCATAAAGGCGACGCAACCTGGACCATGCAAGGATACCAATGTACCTTGGTCGACGTGTCTCGCCTATCTCATGAGTAGGGGGCTCAGACAAGCCTCGGCACCCAGCCCTTGGCAGCATCACTGTCCCTAGCAGTGACAGACAGCCTTTAGTGTCATCACATAGTCCTTACTAGCTGTACACAACTAGCTACTTATAAGCCCCCTAGAAGCATCATGTAGATCTTAGGGGAGAATCAATCAGCCTCCTCAGAGACACAGATAGCTCTCAAGAGCCTCACACAGCCCCAAGTTGCCACAAACATCACTTATCCCCTTGACGATACACTGCCTTGTAATTAATTTTTAATATGTATAACATTTGAAAAACAAAAACAAAATACAATTACAAAAGTTTGTCCGGAGGAAAAATTCATTGGTTACAAAGTAAGTTGTGAACACGTAATAAATAACTAAATGATAATTAAGGTAAATTCCTAAACTGGCATCTTATATTTCAGTGCTGTGCCAGCTAGAACAACTGAAGATGAAACTACTGTACAAAATAGCGTAACTTCATCTATGTTATGACATTGTTGACTTATTTTGTAATTCAGTTAAATTTCCACTTGTATAACGAACTATTTTACTCTTGCTGGCACTGGGTTAGAAGATGCTAGTTTAAGAATTTACTGAAATTTTCAGTTCCTATTAAATCATTACAACTTGCTTCTAACATTATATCACAAGTTCTCTGCATTTTAAGTGAGTTGAAGTCACCTTAGGCATTCCATAGGTGGACCACAGCAGTGACGTCACCATTAGTAGTCTAAGTCAATGGTGGAACAGACCACAAGAGCAATGACGTCATCACAAGTAGTCTGCCTCATTGGTGAGACAGAAGCCCTTCAATTTACACCTCACAGTCAGTCCTCCCCTTCTCGTACACCTCACAGTGAGTCCTTCACTCACTCCTACACCTCACAGTGAGTCCTTCCCTCACTCCTACACCTCAGTGAATCCTTCCCTCACTCCTAAGCATCAACGGGACTACTTCCCAGACTCCTACACCTCACAGTGAGTCCTTTCCTCACCCCTACACCTCAGTGAGTCCTCCCCACACTCCTACACATCACAGTGAGTCCTTCCCTCACTCCTACACATCACAGCGAGTCCTTCCCTCACTCCACATCACAGCGAGTCCTTCCCTCACTCCTACACGTCACAGTGAATCCTTCCCACACTCCTACACATCACAGTGAGTCCTTCCCTTACTCCTCCCCATCATAGTGAGTCCTTTCCACACTCCTACATATCACAGTGAGTCCTTCCCACACTCCTACACATCACAGCGAGTCCTTCCCTCACTCCTACACATCACAGCGAGTCCTTCCCTCACTCCTACACATCACAGCGAGACCTTCCCTCACTCCTCCACATCACATGGAGTGCTTCCCACACTCCTACACATCACAGTGAGTTCTTCCCTCACCCCTACACATTACGGTAAGTCCTTCCCTCACTCCTACACATTACAGCGAGACCATCCCTCACTCCTACACATCACAGCGAGACCTCCCCTCACTCCTACAAAACACAGTAAGTCATTCCCTGAATCTTACACAACACATTGCATCCTACCCTCAGTCCCACACACAGCAAGTCCTTCCCTTGTCGTACACAACATTGGATGTCCTTCTCTCACTCCTATAAAACACTGCAAATCCTTCTCTCACTCATTGGGTCAGTAAATCCTCCTCTCACTAATTAGCAGGTCAGTAAGTCCTCCTCTCATTCATTAGGTGGTCAGCAAGTCCTTCCCTCATTTACGAACATCACTACATGTCCTTCCCTAGTTCCTACACAACACTGCATGTCCTTCCCTCATTCCTACACAATACTGAAGTCCTTCCCTCAATACTACACATCACAGTGAATCATTCCCTCACTCCTACACATCACAGCGAGACCTTCCCTCACTCCTACACATCACAGTGAGTCTTTCCCACACTCCTACACATCACAGTGAGTCCTTCTCTCATTCCTATACATCACAATGAGTCCTTCCCTCATACTACACAATATTGCATATCCTTTCCTCACTCCTATAAAACACTGCAAATCCTCCTGTCACTTCCTAGTAGGTCAGTAAGTCCTCCTCTCACTAATTAGCAGGTCAGTAAGTCCTCCTCTCATTCATTAGGAGGTCAACAAGTCCTTCCTCATTTACGAACACCATTACATGTCCTTCGCTAGGTCCTACACAACACTACAAGTCCTTCCCTCATTCCAACACAATACTGAAGTCCTTCTCTCAATACTACACAATACTGCATGTCCTTCCCTCAGTCCTACAGTAATCAGTAGATAAACTTTCAGTACACCGTTATAATCTATTTAAGCATTCAAAAAGACTTGTCGAACCAACAGTAAATATTATACACAATACAACTTCCTGTCATGTCGGGTAGACTGACTTATTTAGGATATATTCATCTTTTTCTGTACACAGACATTAGGAGCATCAATTAACCCCCTCAGTCACAGGTACAGTAGCTCTCTAAGAGCCTCACACATCTCCAAATTGATATTCACAATATAGCCACAAACAGCCTTTGGTTGGATCAGACTACCCGACAACCTTACATAGTCCTTAAATACATTATACAACCACCTATGATCATCACACAGCCCTAATTAGCCAAACAGTCCGTGGCGGCGGCATATAAGCCCTGGGGGCCTCACATAGCCCCAAGGAGTGACATACTGCCTCAGAACATTTACAACAAATACTGTACAATTTTTTTTTTTACAATTTCAAAAGTTGCCCACAGGAAAAGCTCATTGGTTACAAGTAAGCTGTAAAGCTGTAATAATTACTTAATTTTACAGTAAAATCTTAAACTAACATCTAGTATTTCACTGCTAGGAAGAATAAAATATTTTGTTTTGCAAATGAAGATGAAACAAAAGTCCAAAATAACTAAGTTGAACAAAATATTTCCTGACTGTCTAGTTACAACTCCACATAAAAGATTACAACAGTGTATTAGAAGTTATAGGCTTCGCAACGCCACAAGTCGATATGGTCACTCCTGAACAAGTCCATCCCTCACTCTTACACAACATACCAAGTCCTTCCCTCGCTTCTACACAATAATACAAGTCCTTCCCTCACACCTACACAATACTAAAAGTCCTTCCTTCACTCCTACACAATACTACAAGTTCATCCCTAACTCCTACACAATACTAAAAGTCCTTCCCTCACTCCTGCACAATACTACAAGTCCTTCCTCAAACCTACACCACACTACAAGCCCTTCCCTCACTAATACAATACACTACAAGTCTTTCCCTCTCTCCTACACCACACTACAAGTCCTTCCCTCACTCCTACACCACACTACAAGTCCTTCCCTCACTAATACACAACACTACAAGTCCTTCCATTACTCATACACAACACTACAAGGCCTTCCCTCACTCCTACACTACAAGTCCTTCCCTCACTCCTACACCACACTACAAGTCCTTCCCTCACTAATACACAACACTAAAAGTCCTTCCATTACTCATACACAACACTACAAGGCCTTCCCTCACTCCTACACTACAAGTCCTTCTCTCACTCCTACACCACACTACAAGTCCTTCCCTCTCTCCCACACCACACTACAAGTCCTTCCCTCACTCCTACACCACAATACAAGTCCTTCCCTCACTAATACACAACACTACAAGTCCTTCCATTACTCATACACAACACTACAAGGCCTTCCCTCACTCCTACACTACAAGTCCTTCCCTCACTCATACACCACACTACAAGTCCTTCCCTTACTCCTACACCACACTACAAGTCCTTCCCTTACTCCTACACAACACTACAAGTCCCTCCGTCATTCCTACAACACATTACAAGTCCTTCCCTCACTAATACACAACACTACAAGTCCTTCCATCACTTCGACACAACCCCGCAAATCCTTCCCTCACTCCTACACAACCCTGCAAGTCCTTCCCTCACTCCTAAACAACCCTGCATGTCCTTCCTTAACTCCTACACATCCCTGCAAGTCCTTCCCTCACTCCTACACAACCCTGCAATTCCATCCCTCACTCCTACACAACCCTGCAAGTACTTCCCTCACTCCTACACAACCCTGCAATTCCATCCCTCAGTCCTACACAACCCTGCAAGTACTTCCCTCACTACTACACAACCTGCATGTCCTTCCCTCAGTCCTTCACATTACTGCAAGTACTTCCCTCACTCTTACACAACCCTGTAAATCCTTCCCTCATTCCTACACAATCCTGCAAGTCCTTCTTTCACTCCTTCACAACACTGCAAGTCCTTCCCTCACTCTTACAAAATATTGCAAGTCCTTTCCTTACTCCTACACAATACTAGAAGCACTTCCCTCACTCCTACACAATACTACAAAACCTTCTTTCACTCCACAATACTAGACGTCCTTCCCTCATTTCTACACAACACTGCAAGTCCTTTCCTCACTCCTACACAATACTAGAAAACCTTCCTTCACTCCTACACAATACTAGAAATCCTTCCCTCACTCCTACACAATACAAGAAGTCCGTCCCTCGTCTACACATTCCTGCAAATCCTTCCCTCACCCCTACACATCACTTCATGTCCTTTCCTCACTCCTACACAACACTTCATGTCCTTCCCTCACTCCTACACAACACCGCATAACCTTTCCTCACTCCTCCACATCAACGCATGTCCTTCCCTCACTCTTACAAAATATTGCTTGTTCTTTCCTCACTCCTACAGTGCTACAGTATCTCTACAGTGGTCAGTAGATAAAATTTCAGCACACTGTTATAATCTGTTTTAGTATTTATGTGGACGTATTTAACCAACACTTTCATATATACAATACAACTTCCCGTCATGTTTGGTAGACAGAGTTATTTAGAGAATGTTCATGCTTTACTGTACTCTTGATCGTTTCTCTTGTCCATCTTGATGTTGCCTCGTCATCTGTACACCAAGTTATGGTCCTCATCCTCCCTGGAGTAGTATTTTCTGTTAATACCTGTGAAATTAAAATTTTATTAACCAAAAATTCTTTTTTTTATATTGCAGGGTAACAAATATTAAAATCACTCCTTCATATTGTTATGCCAGCACTTCTCTTTATCAAGAATTTACCACTAGTCAAGTCACAAATCAAACGAGTGGTCACAACAACAAGCAGGGTAAACACTATAATGACTCTTATATTATCTCCACCACATTCTCAATAATAACCCTCATATTAACTCAAAATATAGGTATGTTGAAGATGAATCATGAAATGCATAATTTAGCATTATAAAGTTAAGAGACCACAAACAAAGGTCAAGTAAAGGAACATTTTAAGTACAGTACAGATGACCAGTCTAAATTAACCCAAACCCGTACCTCAGCCTCACCATACACTAGAAAAGTACAAAAGTATAAACCACTTATCTCCATATAAATATATCCTGAGTCCAGACCAATTGTACCACACTTACACCACACACTATCACCAGCCAGGCTCTCGTATGTCTATGGGAAAGGGTCGCGGAAAAGGGACGTGATTGCTGCCCGTATCATCATTGAGTATGACTTTGCTTGGGAGTTTGGTATCACCGCTTCCCCTGAGCAGCGCTCTTGTGCATTATGCGGAAGACCCGACAGCCGCACCCTTATTCACTACCTCCTAAGATGTCACCACACACAACGCTTCCGTGACGCCTGCTGGACCACCACTCCACGACCCTATGACGGAGACACGATGATCCTCCCCATACTGGCCAGATATTATGTAAATAACATTGATTATGTGTTAAAGGAATATCCTTCCTTCCTTAGGCTTTAGTAAGCCCCTTTATAATATTTATACTGTATATACTTGTGACACTTGCCAGATGCTTCTGGTGTTATTGTACAGGGGTACCTAGTGACAGCACTAGGATCCTGCTTCCTCGATCAAGCAATAAACAATTGAAATTGAATTGAATTGATCCAAGTGACGCGCTAGGTATTTACACTATCAAGGGCAAATAATTATATTGGAAATGTTGGTTAGTGATCCCATTACATAATTTACTTCAGCAATAGCAGCATATGGGCCCCGGTGACGATACCTACCACTCTTACCCTAACAAAAACTTCAACTGAACAAGGTGTTTAACATGACATAACCAGGCCGATAACCCTCATGTATGTATGTATGTATGTATGATTTTTACTCAATAAATTCATACAAAATCAAGGTCCCAGTACAGGTGGATAAGTTCCCCGCACTGCAACAACAATGTACAGATAATAATTCTAGGATTTTATTCATATATCCACATATTAGCTTAGGTTAATAGCCATCTTAATAGCAGTATTATCTGTCTATACCACATACTAGCTTAGGTTAATAGCCATCTTAATAGCAGTATTATCTGTCTATACCACATACTAGCTTAGGTTAATAGCCATCTTAATAGCAGTATTTTCTGTCCGAGCCACGGCATCCACAACTCCTGTACACACGGCGGAGGGCTACACTACCGCCTCCTCCTCCCTGGAACAACTTACCCCCACACATCCGAGCAAAGACTACGCTCCATGCCTTTAAATAATCTCTAAAAAAATATCTATTGTCGAAGTATTAATATTTCTTGTAACACTTACTATATTTACAGTACCTGCTTTTATTGTACCACCAAATCCGTTTTATCAGAAATTATCATGTAAATAAATAATTAATTACCATTGCAATAAACATAATTGCCAACTAGACATAATCCTGAAAGCTCTGTCCTCTTGTTCAACCTTATTACATATACGTGTATATATATGTATATGAATGTGTATATGTATGTATGTATAAATAAATAAATAAACAAAAAAATAAAAAATAAAAATACAACTAAAAAATATAAATAATAATAATACAATAAATAAATTTGAAGTGATAACCGTGGTAACATTATGAGATGTTCTTATTACTACCATGCTATTGTACTATTCCAGATGATATTAAATGTTACATAATACTTCCTTGAGATAAATGTATAGTATATATCAGGTGCTTCAAAGAGAGCTTAGGTTCTCAACTGGCTCAGCCATGTTAATATTGTTCTTATTATCCACTCTGTATCTGTGTTTTTCTGGCTAAATAAACTGTTTCAATTCAATTCAATTCAATTCAGTACAACAACACAACTTGTTATCACCTTACCTTCACTCAACTGCTAATAACCACAACGTAGAGTCCTGGAAGTCCTCACGACGCCACAAACACGAGGTAATCCACAAACAGCAAACGTAAAACATGGAAATAACGATCAAATACTGTATGACCACACACACACATGTTGCTGCCGCCACTGCCGTACCTCTAATGATCACAGGCGAGTGGCAAACCCGAGGTGCTTCGATTCCTTAATTCATTGGTTCGCTTTACTGATTCATATGAAAATAATCGACTGGACGGCGGAAAGAACACCATACACGATTGGTCCGTCATCTATAATCTCCTTAATTTTCTTAAATCACTTCTATCCACCATTAGCTAAAATAAATCTGATAATTATTAACGAAAGATAGTCATGAGTTTCGAAGCTTCGTCAACGATCCGCTCTTACGTCACTAAACTAGTCCACAACCAAACAAGCAGTTGGCTTCCACGGTTAGCATAAGCGTAATACTTCCATTACTATTGTTATTATTATTACTATTATTATTATTATTATAAATATTATTATTATTATTATTATTATTATTATTATTATTATTATTATTATTTGGGTTTTAGGCCGTGAGTAGTGAGTTAATGTTCGACTGATGACTCGCTCTCTGCTCATGAAGAATATCAAAATCATCAAATATGAATTTATTTTTCTTTCTAGGGTGTGTAGATGGGAGGAAGGGTGTATGGATTGGAGGTAGGGTATGTGGATGGGAGGAAGGGTGGGTGGATGGAGGTAGGGTGTGTGGTTGGAGGTCGGGTGTGTGGATGGGAGGTAAGGTGTGTGGATGGGAGGAAGGGTGGGTGGATGGGAGGGAGAGTGTGTAGATACGGGGAAGGGTTTGTTATATCTTTTAGATTGTTTGGCTCTCTGAGGCTGGCTTGAGGTTTACGGCTGACAAGCTGAAGTGAAGGGCTGGCTGGCCTAGGTAAATGGCTAGCTGGCTGAGGTGAATGGCTGGCTGGGCTGAGGCAAATATCTGGTTGGCCAAGAACCCCACCAAACAGATCCTCAATGCCAGACAGGCTGCATGCCGTCATTGGCAAGAACTGGCTCCAGAATGTATCTGCACCTGCGCCAGTGTTGGTCAAGTCTGGTCTTGAAGGAGCTCACTCTCGGTGCTGTCACACTCTCTGGCAGAGTGTGCCAAGAGTTTACAAACTCAGAAAAAGTTTGCCTTGACAATTTTCCGAACTTGTGGCTTCTTCAACCATAAGCTGTGACCACCCGCCCCGCTAGGCTAATGGGGCACGTCCCCCAGCTCCAGGTATGAACCCTCGACTGAGTAATGCCCTCCGAGTTGTTTATAAACTTCAATTAAGTCGCCCCTTGACTACCTGTAGTATAAGCTAGGCAATTCCTGTAGGGGGAGGGATATAAAATTTGTCCCACTTAAGAGTTTGATAAAAAACAAACAAATATGAAGCACTATGAGTGTATTGTATGTGGAGATTAAAGATTCACATGGTATACTGTGTGTGTAAACTGAGAATATGAACAAGTACTGTGTGTACTTGTACTGTAAGTACAACTGCACTGAACCAATATGAACTTGAATGAAGATTTTACTAAATAAACACTTTTATTTATCTGTGTTTATATGGGTGTTTTAATGTATTACTGCATTTCAGCATTTAAGCTTTGGGTATTCTGGACTGGTAATTAGAAATTAAGGCAATACATCTCTCTGGTCTTCACTGCATCAGTCAGTTTCAGACATTGTATTTTTAGAATATGATTGTGTATGAATTAACACCTTTATTGTGTTATTTCATTGCAACTAACATAGTTACTGTCCTTAAAGGTAAACATACACGGTTTCATATTCTCAAAATGAAATATGATAAACACATAAATAGTTCGGTAATCTCTCGATATATTCGTTATGAATCGTCGTAGGTCTCCTCACTCTCTCTTTGGGTAAGCTGGCCGTCATCTGCTTGGGTTATTACGGCCAAATGAATTAACTCTTTTGCTCTACACAATTTATCTGAATAGTGTCATTGCTATAATTTTTTAAGAAATATGACCTTACGATAAACTAAAATATCACGCTGTGCAACCAAATTATACTTTTTATTTTTTTTTTTTATCCTCTTCGCCACTCATCCGCTAGTTAGCCCTTGGGCGGTCGAATGTTATCGTTATTTTTTTAAGGTTGTTATTAATTTTATACAAAACATAGATAAATAATAAATGAGTGATGAAAATGTTAGGTATATATGATATACGTATTGTTATACATAATACTGATATTAATTATTGCAATCTATTTTTATATTAAATGCTGGTCAATAATGCTTGACCTGTGAAGGATGAACTTCAATGACTTCGAGAGAGACAAGTTAGTCATAAATGATAGAAATATTCAGTATAAATATATAAATCTCTGTTCTTTCGCTCAAGCTTGTGGCCGAGATAAATAAAATAGTTTACGCTGATAAACCGGGTGAGAGAACTGTAGAGCTGAGAAAGAAAACCAATGGCTCCTGAGCTAGTGTGCTGGGGTGGCTTCTGAGTATTAGAGTGCTGGGGCAACTTCTTTATTATGGGGTATTGGGGCGATTCCTACACTGCATTGTCATGATCGTGATGACGGCTAACCTGAAAACCTTAAGGATTCATATTACCCTCAAACGTCCACAAACCTTCTGAGTCCCCCAGTGGAAACGTCCCCCGTTTTCACTGTTTCCTTTGAATATAATCCGCAGGTTTAGTAGCAGACGCTGTATGTTGGGACCTGTTGCCATCCAACCCTTTGTAATCAATTCAATTTTGCTTTTGATAGCTGAGTCAGAGCATTGTTAGTGAAGATAATAGTAGGGAATGAAACTGAGTTCATAGTCTCAATTTCAACGTCAGAGGGTACAGTAAATTAATTCATCGGAATAGAAGTAGGTGGACTCCCTGGCCTATTTTGAGTGAGGGCCCCGCGGGCATTTCTACCGTTTGTGAGTGCCCGTCCCTTCATCCATACAGGTATGCCATTCCACTCTGTGTTGTAATTCGCCCTTCTTTAAGTGATTTGACCCAATTAATAGTTGATTGTGCAAGTGTTACAGTAACGTAGTTGATATGCTCTGAGTGAGGTCATATTTACGTCTTTAACGTCCCCTGAAACGTGATGTTGTTGTCACTGTTAGTAAGTTCTTTAAGTGATTTGACCCAATTAATAGTTGATTGTGCAAGTGTTACAGTAACGTAGTTGATATGCTCTGAGTGAGGTCATATTTACGTCTTTAACGTCCCCTGAAACGTGATGTTGTTGTCACCGTTAGTGAGTGCCCGTCCCTTCATCCATACAAGTCCCCTGACGCTGCCCCGTTTGTCTCCAGATCCCATTGTGATTCTTGAATCGCTCTACCATCCAACAACGGCCTCGTATGTATGAGATGTCCAGCCGGGATCATATATGAGAAGATGGCACCGATGCGGCCTGGAGGATAGCGAATGTAATACCGATTTTCAAGAAGGGGGATAGATCACTATCCTCTAACTACCGCCCAATCAGTCTAACATCAATAGTAGGCAAATTACTGGAAGCAATCATTTCAAACTCTATTCGAAATCACCTGGAGAAGCACCGATTGATCAATGATTCCCAGCATGGCTTCACAAACGGACGTTCTTGCCTAACTAATCTATTAACATTCTTTTCATCAGTTTTCGAATCGGTGGACGAGGGGCACAATTATGATGTGGTATATCTCGACTTTAGCAAAGCCTTCGACAGAGTCCCCCACGAAAGACTAATTAGAAAGGTAGAAGCTCATGGCATCAAAGGTGACATCCTTAAATGGATTAGGGCGTGGTTACAGGACAGGAAACAGCGAGTGAGCATTAACGGCACTAAGTCCCATTGGAGCAACGTCACAAGTGGAGTTCCCCAAGGCTCAGTACTTGGACCATTATTATTTATTATATACATAAACGACATAGATATCGGCATAGACAGCAACATAAGTAAATTTGCTGATGACACTAAAATAGGACGTGTTATCAAATCTGACGAGGACTCGGCAAAACTACAGGAAGATCTAAACAAATTTTTCGAATGGTCTGAAAAATGGCAGATGAAATTCAACGTCGACAAATGTAAAGTACTCAGTATAGGAGATGTAAACAGGGAAACCAGATACCAGATGAACAACGATGCCATAGAGAAATCCGACTGCGAGAGAGATTTAGGAGTAATGATAAGTAGGAACCTTAAGCCAAGTAAACAATGTGTTTTTGCTCGTAACAAGGCAAATAAAGTACTTGGGTTCATACAAAGGAGTGTTAGTTACAAGACTAGCGAGGTCATCCTAAAACTGTATCTTGCTCTTGTGAGACCACACCTGGATTACGCAGTTCAGTTCTGGTCACCGTATTACAGAATGGATATAGAATCCTTGGAAAGAATTCAGAGGAGAATGACAAGACTAATCCCGGCATTAGGAACCTTGAGTATAGAGACAGGTTAAAGCATCTTAATTTGCACTCCCTTGAGAGACGTAGAGCGAGGGCGACCTGATAGAGGTGTGTAAGTGGAAGGCAGGGCTAAACAAAGGGGACATTACAAAGGTACTCAAATTATCCAACCAGGAGCGAACTCGTAACAATGGTTTTAAATTAGACAAATTTAGATTTAGGCGTGAAATAGGTAATCACTGGTTTGGAAACAGTAGTGGATGAATGGAACAAGTTACCAAATATCATCATTAACTCGAATACGCTGAATTGCTTCAAACATAGGTTGGATGCTCATATGAGCAATAGGGGTTGGATGTAAACGGGACTGCCCAGTATGGGCCAATAGGCCCGCTGCAGTTTCCTCCATTCTTATGTTCTTATGTTCTTCCATTTGGGGCAGGTCCGATCGGCGGAGGAGTGTGGGCCACCACAAGCAGCGCATTTTTTTACTTTGTTGGGGCAGACCGTGTAGCGGTGTCCGGGGCTGCTACACATGGAGCAGGTGTCCTCCTGCGCCTCACACTTGTTTACAGTGTGTCCTGAATGTGAGATATCTACATGTACGTACGTTTGTGTGCCCATACAAAGAGAATTGACAACTGGCCACATACAGTACGCTACAATCTATTAACTCAGATTAAAGTAAGTTTTCCATTTTTTTTTTACTTTGTGACACCAAATACTAGTCAAGAAGTGATTAGCAGTCCGATTTATTCATGTAGGACCATTATTTGACTTAATTGCGGCGACATTTGGGTAATTAGTCGGACCGGCCGCGAGGTGATTGAGCAGCCTCACCTCAGCCCTCTCACTCAGTGCGGCAGTGCCTCCACGGGTGACAACAAGTGAACATGGGCTGCGACGCCTTGATCCCAGGTTTGGGTGATTTCGAGTACGTGCTGACGGTTGTGGGCCTTCTGTACGTTGTGAAGTTAGCCATTCAGACTCTGTGGGCCATAGTGAACGGCATTAGAGATCACTGGTGGTCCAGGTTATGGAAGAAACACCTCGTTGAAGACTACGGCAAGTGGGCAGGTGAGTTGGGGTTGCCAACCATTCTCCACCATTAAAAACTAGCAGAAGTTAACTTTCTACTTCCACCTTCCCTCCCCCCAGGCTTTACTCTTACCCCTGCCTATATTTAGCATGTATTGGTTCACTCTGAATGTTCTGAATTAGTATACAGTAGATGATTGTCATGAATTGTTTTACATGTTATCCCATTATTATGCTAGTTTTTGTCCTATGTTTTCTGTGTTTAAAGGTCCAGTGACGACTACATATTTCGATATGCTGAGTGGTTTGGTCAACGCCAAGAGGTTTGTTATTGGAGTTGATATGTGCTTGTATGTACTATATGTATGAGTATACTGTATGTGATAATGTGAACATATATGTGTCATGTATGTATTTATATGATCATGTGCATGTAAGTATGTGGTGCATTCATGATTGCATTTATGTACAGTATGTGCATGTATGTGGTACAGTACATGTAATATATGTATGTATGTATGGAAGAGGTAATGCTCAAGTATACATTACGTTTTATTTCACTTTAGCACAAAACAAGATTTGTTGCTAATGTATTTTAAGAACACACTTTACCTTATTAATCATCAGGTGATCTAACCTGTGGTGTCCAGTCTAAAGTCGTTTTAATCTGGGGGTATCCAACATGCATTGCCTGCATATTTTCAGCATTCAGCAAATGAAAAAAAAAAAAAAAAAGACTTGAATTTCATCTGATTTTAGGATGTCATTGCAACTTTTGTAATCGCACTTAGATGGTTAGGTTAGGGGTATTACAGTACCTGATGAGAGTGGTCCAACCTTAGCACCAATTTGAGGACATTTCTGTTAAGTTTTACTTTTACAACACCATGGAATCTCAGGAATTTTAATTTTGCAATTATAGCTTAGACAATTCTAAGACACATTCCTTCTATGACATATTCTTCGCAAAATGACCCTTGACCTAAAAATGACCTAACTTAATACCACTTCCATCGCAAATGGATAATAACTGAATGGTAAATTCACATAGAATTTTAGCATAAATTTGCAGTTACCGAGTGTTTTCTGTTTGTTTATAACTGATCCGCTCAGTCTAAGCATACTCTCACGTCCACAAAAAATAAAAATAAATAAAAATTACACCATGATGCATCAACAGTTGCTTTTATTGGTACCAGATATCAAAATAAGTATTTTCTGCTTAATATGGCAAGGGGTCTGGAGGGCAGAACCCCCCCCACCCCCGGCTAAGAAGTTAGGTTAGGTTAGGTCAGGTTCTATGAGGGGGACGATAACTCAAAACGACTCATTTCTGATGGAATCGAAGGTCAAATTCAAATGACTGTGAAGAGCTGCAGAAGGATCTCTGTGAGCTCTTAAGAATGGTCGAAGAAATGTCTGTTGAGATTCAATGTCATGAAGTGTAAGAGGATGCACCTGGAGCGAACCAACTGTAAGGAGGCGTATCATATGTCCCAAAGGGATGAAGAAACTGCACTATTTGAGACTTTGTGAGAAGGACCTGGGTGTGTATGTTGACAATGAGCTGAAGTTCTCGGGCCATTACGAGAAGAAGGTAAATCAGGCAAATAAATTATTGGGTCTTATAAGAAGGTCGTTCAGATATCTAGATGGTGCGTCCCTCGTAAGGATCTTCAAGAATGAATTGCTTCCCCATCTGGTCCCCGAGATATGCTAGGGACTGTCAGTTGGTTGAAAATGTTCAAAGGAGGGCCACCAGACTGGTGCCTGCACTTCGGCACCTCAACTACCCTGAGAGATTGGAGCGCCTGAACTTGCCTAGCTTATACTACAGATGGGCAAGGGGTGACCTAATTGAGGTGTATAAGCATCTCAAGGGGCACTACTCAGTCGAGTGTCCTTACTTGGAGCTGGCAGACGCTCGGCCAACAAGGGGTCACTGCTCAAGATTGAAGAAGTTGCGGGTCCAGAAAACTGTGAGGGCAAACTTTTTCGGAATGAGAGTTGTGATCTCTTGGAACAGTCTACCAGAAAGTGTTGTGACGGCACCGAGTGTGAGCTCTTTCAAGACCAGACTTGATCAACACTGGAGCAAGTTCAGGTACATTCAGGAGCCGGTGCATGCCCAGTACTTGCCAACAGTGCGTAACAGAGACATGACCGATCGCCCAAGCGGCTACCGAGCAGATCAATTGGTGAAGAGGATAAAAGAAAAGAAAAAAATACCTTGGTAAAACCAAGATTTCTGGTAAAACGAAACAAAAAAAATTTGTAGTGAAACTACGTACACTTTTACTGAATTTTAAGTATCTTATCGGGTGGTTAGAGATGATTTTGTAGTATGTTTCTGTTTTGGGTAACTCCTGTTTCTGCATTGTTGATTTCAGGGGTTAGTCTGAGTGCTATCCCTCTAGGTCTACCTGACTCAGTAACATGAATTCTTCAATCAGGTCTCAGTTATGAAATTGAATTTAGGTATCATTCTGTCCTTTATTAAAGAGTCATTATTTTTCAGTGGTGACGGGCTGCTCAGATGGTATCGGAAAGGAATATGCAAAAGAGCTTGCCAAAAGTGGCATGAATATTATTCTCATCTCACGCACATTAGAGAAATTGCAGAAAGTGTCTACTGAAATTGGTAGGTTAAAAGCTCTTAAATTATATGTGGTTATTATATGTGGTTATATGGTTTTCTGAAATGTTTTATTCTCTTAAGAATTTTTAAACTTCATTTTTAGATTATTTTTTATTTAGCATTTACGCTAGTCAACCAGAATTTATTATAAGTAAACATTGCTAGCAAATTTTGTGGGAAGCTCTTGTGAAAAAATGTTACTGTAGGAGTCATATACATTCCTCGCCATTGCATTATGCGCGGGTTCGTGACGGACATAAACAACAAGATGAAATAATAATACAAAATTAATCTGAGAAGTTAACAAAGTTTCAGTAGTCTATATGCTTCCCTTTTCTCTTGATACACTCCTGCAGGCATGAAAGAACTGACTCTGCCAAGTTGTGGATTATTTGTGGGTCTAAATTATTCCACTCTTCACAAATGGCTGCCTCCAGCTTGGGGACGGTATTTGTTTCCTTGCCTTGTAGACGAAGCTTGATAATGCTTCACTTATTTTCTATCGTGTTAAGGTCAGAAAAATTGCTTGGCCAATCACTTTTGAAGTCTACCTGACAGTCAACAAGCCATTGTATTACAGATTTTGCTGTGTGACAAGGGGTACCATCCTGCATAAACACATAAGCGCGGCATTTTTCAAAAGACCCTGGCAAATAATCACAAAGCAGCTCCAAGTAGTTAAATTGGTTCATCATCACATTCTTAGGTAGCACAACAAGATCACCAGTTCCAAAGTACGAGAAGCAACCCCACACCATTAGTGACTCAGGATGCTTAACTGTGCTAAAAGTGAACTTGGGGGCAAGCGAATCACTCCCGGGGGCCCTTATTACACATTAAAAGAAACGATTTCCAGTAAAAGAAAATGTTGCCTCGTCACTCCACAGCACGTGCTGCCACTTGGTCGTATCCCACTGAGCATTAGCCTTGGCAAAAGCGACCCTACGCTGCCTCTGGACAAGGGTGAGGAGGGGCTTCTTGCATGCGCAGTGGCTGCGAAACTGCAGGTCGTCATGGATGCGGCTGTGAACAGTCCTTACAGAAACATCACCTAGAAGTACAGGGTTTTTCTTTCAATTCCCGTGCTGACAGACGTGGATTAGCATCAAGTTGCCTCTTAAGAACAGTTAACATGCATTAGGAAGTTTTTCGAGCCTTCCCTGGCTATCCGTTGTGCACTGGTATTGTCAACCCGCTGTCATCTCGAAATCGTTTAATCTGCTCTTTTGTTAAATCTTTCCTCTTGCCCATTGTGATAAAAGAAGCAAAGAAACAACGGGCATTGTGGCAATAAATAGGGGCAATGTCGAGGGGTAAAGCTCATAAATGTTCGTTCATAAAAATTTACGCGGGCAACTGGTGAATGTTTTGATTGTTGGCTGACTTGTCCTCGAGTCCCCCTTCGCTGCCAAACTTTCATTTTCCGCGGTGCATCTACTCATATACGCGGGAAGCGGCGCGGGCAGGATGCGCACAAGGTCGCCCAGTCATCAAAACATTACCGAGTTCTTCAACCGCCACCCACCACAGCCGGCCTAAGTCAGTGATAGTGAGGATATGGACTTATATGGACTTTGAGGGTTTTGACAAAGAGGCCCTGCAAGCCTATGTGGTGGATAGTGATACAATTGATACAAGTGATACAGGTGAGGGCAAATAATCTGCCCTCTGCCTCGGAACCAACCCCCCATCCTCGTGTGCCCAGCCATCTTTTCTAGTAATGTAAGTGTTAAAAAAACTAATATTATTGATATTTCTCTTAATTATTAATTGTGTGTGCATACCATCATAAAATTAAGATGTAATTTTTACTACAACGTAGGTATTGTGTCTGAAAAAGTGGAGTTTGGAGGTCGGGCCAGTCTCTATTGGAATTAATCCCATATGTTCTGTTGTTCACTTTCTGCGGTACCCCATGGGTTCAATTGACCGCGTAAATCGGGGTACTACTGTATATATATATATATATATATATATATATATATATATATATATATATATATATATATATATATATATATATATATATATATATATATATATATATATATATATATATCGAAAGAGCTTTTAATATACCCGGTACATATTACTATACATTAAATTGTATGCAATGGTCATCTGTAACTAACTGTACAGTATACTGTAGAGGGGCAGTGAGTTGGATCAAATGTAATTAGGTTATAGACCTGTAGTGTTTTTAGTGATGTCCACAAAATTAAGCTTTGATGTACTGTATACAGCAAGGACCATTAAGTATCATTTAACTTTATCATTACAGGTCAGGAATATGGAGTTGAGACTGAAATTGTACAGCTGGATTTCATGACAGGACGACCCATTTATGAGGACATAGCAAAACACCTCGAGGATAAAGAGATTGGAGTTTTAGGTGAGCCCTTGACTATATGTCTTTATCAACTGTTTGTCTTGATATTGTCTCATGTTTGAAATTCCAAATCATGTACACATGTAAAACTGACACAACACACCCAGTAATGATTCTGGGTGTGCATCATTTCCGTTTTAATTTACAATCTGTACACATGTTGTTTTGTTTGCATAAAGTTATCAGTTGTGCCTTGAAGGATTGACTTAAATTAGCTTGTGTTTTTAAATTATTACAGGGTATATTTTCTTTTTCGGTATACAGTATCCTTATTTACCTTATTTACATGCCGAGAGAAGGAGGTCAGTGGCTATTTTGAAGCCCAATACTGTCCGTGACTACAGCTTTGGCTAGTAGACTGTTCCATAGGTCTACTAGCCTCTGTGTGAAGAAGTATATCCTGATCCTTGTTTTGCATGTCGCTTTGTGTTGGTGATGTGTTACACCTTGAAGGGGTTCATCTGTCAGTGTTCCCATAATTATTATTTCTGTTTTATCTCTGTACCCAAACAAGATAAATTAAAATTCGTTTGACTATTGTAGCTATACATATCCTTATTACAAGGACTGTGTTCAAAACACATTTGATGAAAATAAGAAAGTAGTGTCTATACAGTACCTGTATTGGGACTAAAAATACTGAACTTTTTCATAAACAAGCACTGCCCTACTTACGATCAAACACCTTATGAACTTTCAGAGATGCAATGAAAGCTGGCTGCAAGTCCAATTTTGAGATTCAACTTTGGCGCCAGGTGAAGGCATCTGCCAACAGACAGCGTCTGTGGGAGCAAGTGGGCAGCGCAGCCATTTTGCTGTTGTGTTTAAGCTGATCGGTCATCTCCTGTGTAGTATTTATCGTTATTTTTTAGAAATATCAAACACTATTAACTCTCCATCATGTCCAGTAAATGCAAGAGCAGTGTGGGTGTTGAAAGTGCTGCCAAGAAAAGGTATACTATTACTATGGAAACAAAAGTGGAGATTATAAAGAAAGTTGAAAGTGGTGAGAAAATCACGAATGTAGCCAGTGCTTATTCCATGAATCGTTTGACAGTTGGAACAATAATCAAGGACAAAAAGCGAATCAAGGAGCACGTGAAAAGATCCATGTCCACGAAGTCCACAATTAGCCATATAAGAAGACAAGACATTGAGGAAATGGAAAAAAAACTGTTGTGTGTGTGGCTGGAAGATCAGCATCAATGTTGGAACCCCATTAGCATATGTTAATTCATGAAAGAGTTTATTTCAGGACACAAAGGCTAAACATGGTGAAAGCGCTGCTAGTGTGGACACCGTTGCTGCAAGGGAGTTCCCCAAGACACTAGCTGAGATCATCAGTAAGGGAGGTAACCAGCCCAAACAGGTTTTTAATGCAAATGAAACTGATCTTTTTGAGAAAAAGATGCCAGAGAAAGCCTATATTTCCAAAGAAGAGAAAAGGATGCCAAGGTTTAAGGTGTCTATGTCCAAGGACCGACTTTCACTTCTACTTGGTGGATATGCATCCGGGGGCTGCAAGCTGAAACCTCTCTTAGTGTACCATGCAGAAAATCCCAGAGCCCTTAAGAGCATTTCCAAGGCTTCACAACCCGTTATTGGAAAGCCAACCATAAAGCCTGGGTTACAACCATGATTTTTGAGGATTGGTATTTCAATTATTTTATAGTTGGTATTTTTTATAATAACTTGTACTGTATTTATTTTTATTCATTTTATTGTGATTACTGTTATTACAGGGTATTACTATTATTGTTATTTATTTATTTTTTAGTATAAATTTTATTTATTTCTATTAATTTTTATTAATAATTATTACTAAAGGTACACCATCGATTTTTCCAGCACCCTGGTTCCAAAGCCTTGCCGGATTATCCATTTTGCCAGACTAACTGAGATCAGGTAATAATAATTCAACAATACACCTCTGACCCACTAATTATACACCTCCCATGTCTCTAAAGCACCATGGACTGCTAGAAACTTAAATTAAACAAATGTTAAATGTAAATTAAATGTGAAAAAGCGATAATTTGGAGCAACATATTACTGTACACACTTTGTACTCAAATGTTCTACACTAAAGAACTAAAATCTTTATCTCTTATGCAAATTATCTTACAAGGATTCCAGCAATGCAAGTTATATTCTGCTAAGTTTAGTCTGACACATTTTATAATAAAAAATCTTTAAGCCTAAAACTGCTTCACCCTGGCTGGGAGGGAGGGAGGGAAGTTAAGTGCCCTCTCGTAATTTTGTCCGGACTAAAGGAGGTAACGGACCATCAGTTCCCGGAAAATCGGTGGTGTACCTGTATTATTATATTTTCACCCCCCAGACCCTGATGTGGGTCAGTGACCTGTAAAAATAATAATCTACCATTCAAAATCCTCCTTGTAGTTGATATGCCCCCGGGCATCCACCTTTTTTGGATGATTATCATCCTGATGTCCTCGTGGTTTTTGCCTCCAAATACCACCTTGCTCTTACAACCTATGGACCAGGGAGTCATTTCATCCTTAAAAAAAAATATCTGAAGTGAACATTCAGACAGGTGGTAAAGGCAACAGAAGGTGACAGTGAAGTGATATCGAGACAATTTTGGAAGGACTTTAACCCCATAAAGCAATAAAAATAATTGCTGCTTCCTGGAGTGAGGTCACAAGTACAAACATACATGGTGTGTAGAAGCAGTTGTGCCCTCAGCTTATACATGACTTTCTCAGTTTTGAGGAAGTGGAGGATGAGGGTGATGTAATGAAGAATCTTGTGGAGATGGGCAACCAACTTCGACTTGATTTGGAGGAAAAAGACTTTAAGGAGTTATTGGTTGTGCACACCCAAGAATTAACCAATGAGGTTTTGGTGGAGCTGGAAGTGCAGAAAAAGGAGGAGGATGTGACTGAAGAAGATGCTGAACCATCTAAAAGGTTTGCCACAAAGCAGAGGGTAGAAGTCTTTGGGTTGCTTGAAGAAGCCCTAGCAGTGTTTAGATAGGTTCATGAATGTGTCTGCAGTTGTGCACGAAGGAGTGTCATGTTATGCACAAATTTATGAAGAAAAAAGAAAGCCAATACACAAACATCTTTGGACAAATATTTTAAAAAGAGTTGAAAAGCAAGGTGATTCAGAACCAAGGCCATCAACATCAACAGATGGTATAACTGTTTTCAAGCCTAAATCTCATCTGCCAGCTTCTCCATCCTCCATCTGCTCCACCTCCTCCTCCAATTAACTCAGCCAGCCTTGCCACTCCAAGCAGCCCCAACAAGCATACTTAGCCTACTTTTCAAGATAAGACAAAACACTTTTCTTCACTGCATATTATGCATTTGCATGTCTACACTATGTATGATTGCATTTGTATGTGGTTCTGTGGTGATACTTAACTTTAACATGGTTGTTAGGTTAGGTTAGATCTAGAGAGTAAATTTGGACTTGGGAACAATCTTATGGAACCTCATAAGTAGGGGACTGCCTGCTTGTACTGTACTGTACACTGAAGAAAGTTCGGTGTTGGACAAGTTTTTCAGATTCAGTTTATCCAAAAAAACTCCCTACACCAAACTGGCTACTCGCCAATTATTTCAGTATAGTGAGGTAATACCGTACGATTGTTTTACTCTTAGTGCATATTACATTTAACTGCTACCAGAGTACAGTACAGGTAATGTTCTAATAAAACAGTGTGCTCTTCTGTATGTCTGGGTAGCTGCCTGCTAAAGACCACACAGTTAATTACTTTCTCTTATTCAGCCCACTTTGCTTCAGGTGTTTGGAAAATCTTGATATAGGTGTGACTTCTCCTTCCTGAGCAGTCACTCATGTACACCACAGAACAATGATAATTATATTTGAGTTGATAACTATAAATAAACTTTAATTTTCAGTTAATAATGTAGGTGTAATGCTGTCCCATCCCATGGAGTTTGAGCTTTCATCTGACAAAGACATCTGGAACCACATCAATGTTAACATGGCGTCTGTGCCGGCAATGACGAAGCTGATTCTTCCAGGAATGTTGTCAAGAGGCAAAGGGGCAATAATTAATGTAGCTTCAATTGCTGGACTACACCCCATCCCTCTAATGGGGATATACTCTGCTTCAAAGGTATATACTGTATCTTAAAAGCTAATTTGATCACCTTTGTCTCTCTCCCTTGTTGAACTGCTCTATGAGGAGATTACCAAAGCTGAAGAGCCTTTAGTGTGCCCCCTTCATTTGCTTTACCTCTAGGTAATTCAGTACACAGGAATACCCCAGTTTTCACAAAGGATGCATTCCTAAAAGTCACCGCAAATATTGGGGCAGTTTTCTCCATGAGAATCAATGTAATTAGGGGGTGATGCATTCCCAGCAGGCAATTTTCACCACATATTTCTTCATATACAGTACCTCCCCATTATCCGAGGCTATTTGGGACCAGGGCCGCATGTATACTGTAGTACAGTACTGTACCAGTAAATGTGAGGAATAAATAAAAATAATACTAATACAGTAGAATGTCAATTTAAAGCGATTCAATTTAAGATTATTGATTTAAAGCAACACTCACAATTAAGGACAATGTTTTCATTTAAAGTGAATCTTTCCTATTTTGTGCGAGTCAATCTGGCGCATCATATTTTAAAATTCGCCCCTAATGTTTCTTTGGGCACGCTACACTGTCCTAAGGGTAAAGCTGTACTGTACATGTGCTCAAAATAATGTACTAAATGATTACTAAAATTTTTGTCTAGTGCAAACTATAGCATGATTATATTCAAATTAATCACTATCTTATAATAATTCTAGCAATGTAAATTAAATTCTCCCCGGTCACTTCTGTGACATTTAATAAACATAAAACAAAAACTCAATATAAAGGACATAAATAAACAAATAAATATTTCACCAGACCTTTGGCACAACTGTCACTGTCACCTCCCCCCTCCTCTCCCCCCCCATCGTCCCAGCCAGGGTTGGGTGGTTATAGGCTTCCAGTTTTTATCTTATATAATATAACAAACTTAAGTTAGGAGAATATAATTTGTACTGCTAGAACTCTTGCAAGACACCAAATAATTTGAATATAAATGTCATATTTTGTATAAGAGAAATTTTTTTAGCCCTTTGCAATACAATTAATTAAAAGTAAAATTTGTATGTCTAATGTGAACTATAGCATGTGTATATTCAAACTAATCACTCGCTTATAAGAATTCCAGCAATGTTAATTATATTCTCCCAGGTCAGTTTAGTGACATTTTATAAGAGAAAAACTTACCGTAGTCAAACTTAAGGACAGATAAATAAATAAACACTAGACCTTGGCATCAACTGTCAAACATATCACCTCATCTTCCCAGCCAGTAAACAGACCATTTTGCTTCCCTTAATTTTAGCTGTGTTGATTTATGAGCGTTTGTTTTAACATAATACTACAAAAAAAGAAAAAAAAAATTATTCTTGATGGGCTGAGGTGCATCTGGGTTGACTCAGTTTTTTTAGTATTTTGTGTTTCTCTCAAGTACCAAACTAAATTATTCCGTTGAAACAACACTGATTTAGTGCGAATTCGGTTTAAAGCGACCTCTCTTCGAACATAACTCGTGTTATATCGACGTTCTACTATAAATAAAAGAAAAGAAAAAATACCACATTACCAGTTGGCAATAGTTTCACTATGTGGCGGAGACTGTATTAATGATTGTGTGTGCTTGTGACAAATTAAATTTATTTTTAGAAAATTATGTACTGCATATCTATCCAAAATTACCAGTTGAATAACAATAATGCAGCTCATAGATTGGCCTGGTAGGGGGAGGCCGAGATCCCCAACACCGCACCCCCTCCCCCCTTCCCCTCCCTGCCCCACGATCTGCCAACTAACTCTTGCAGAAGTAAGAAATGTTTATTCTCTATATTTTTGACCTTATGATGATCATTCCTTTTATTTTCTTTCTCTTTTGCACTTTCTTTTTGAATGATTGTGTGCGCATGTATCAGAATAAAAACAAAAATATAATTTTTTTTTATATATTTTCCTAATATTACGAGTTGAAAAATAACAATAACACAGCTTGGCCTTGTAGGGGCATGTAGCTACAGGGACAGTCTAACTTGGCGACATAACAGGTCCAACACACGTTCACTTCACACACGAACACATCCATTCCATTCATTTTTCTTATTTCATAACAACATACCATCTTCACTGATATTATTTTTTATAATTCACTTTACGAATAGTGGGGTATGCTTTGTGCATATGAGGCGCTCCGCATAACAAGGGCATGTCTCCAGATATCTCTGTTCATGCTCTATAATACTATAGTAACGTCATGTGGCAGGCTCACCCTTATCAATAAAAAATCTGCCACATGATGTAAGTCTAGAATTATAGAGCATGGACTGAGGTATCTGTATACATAGAAAATGAATATTACAACCCATGGTGGGCTCACCCTTGTCATGTGGAGCACCTCGTATCAAATATGGGTGAAAATATAAATTGTGAATACCCCCCCCCATGGGAGCTGCCTTAATGTGGTGGTGGGGGGCTTGCGAGCCCCGATGATTCAGTGAGCAGTACCAGAGGGGGGCTGCTTGCCCTCTTTCCTTCTCTCCTCGGAGGGAGGGAAGGGTTTCCCAAACTGGGTGGGTCACCGGGGAGGCTCCAGACAAAATGGTTCCTATCCTGCTGTAGCTTTTGAAGCAGACCGGCAACATCATCCCCAGCCCAGTCCACCGGGTCTGGAATGCTCTCCCATGTATCTTTCATGCGTGGTTTCCCATAGTGTTGGGAGACAGGAGTCCTGGAGGTTGAGCAATGCCGCACACTGCGATCTGCGGCTAGCAACACACTTCTTTGGTCCCCTATTCCAGCTAGATGGGTGGCTTGGTTGAGCCCGATCAAGTTAATCGGCTGGTCACAGTGTGGCTAGGATCAAGCTGGCATCAGGGGACTGGCACTCTTATGGTCTATGAGTTGCCGTTTTGGCCTCCTGGTGGTTGCCCACGTATACTTCCCCACTACCCCTGGGGTCACCAGGGTCTTATATCTTGCATTGACCTCCCCTTATTGGGATCTATGGTGGGTGAGGTGGAGGGGGGGATAATGAAAAATTTGGGTTTTGTTTGGAAGAAACAAACTCAAATAACCAGCCAGATACTCCTCCAACAACCCTGCACCCATCCCTGGACCCTCCTCTGGATCATCAATTGCTACATTGCAACCCTATCAGATTGGGAAAAGTGGCTCTGGGTCATGACAAATACCCAAGTGTAAGAGCTGCAGGAGGCCCACTGGCTCTAGCACCCTCCATGACGTTTCTACACACGAAATCTTACCGGGTGTGTTTAAGCTGATATATTTTTGCAAAATATCTAGTGCTCTGTACTGTGGAAGGCAAGCTTGTAATGGACTTGGACATTTTTTATGTTCACAGGTCCATCATAACAATTTGTGGGAGAGAACTAAAAATATCCACTCGGCAAGATGGTAGCCTCCTAGTGGAGGTCTCTCCCGAGGAGTGTGCTTGACTCTGTACCCTGTCTGAGGTACTTGGTGCTCCAGTTTCCTGTACTCCACATGCCACCTTTAACCAGTGTCGAGGGGGTGGTATTCTCTTAAGAGCTACTCCAATACTCAGAGGAAAACCTTCTGGAGGGGATCTAAGACCAAAAGGTGGTGAAAGTGGACAGGTGCTACAAGAAAGAAAATGGCCTTCTTAACCCTACACCAACTCTGTTATTGACATTTGACCACTTGGAAGCAGCAACCTTTATCAAGGTTGCTGCTTCCATCGTCATATGTATGGCCATGTCAGCCGCACTTGTCGTAAGCTAGAGCAGGGTGTTTCTGCAGTATGTGTTGACTGTGGTAACGCCCATGAAGGTCAGAAATGTCTGGGTCTGGTTTGCTGTTTTCACTGTAGTGAGGCACACCCAGCCTCTTATAGTGAATATGACTGGTTCCAACTTGAGAAAGAGATACTAAATATCTGCACAAGCGACAAAGTGCGCTTTGCTAAAGATTTGCAGAATATTGATAAAAAAAATTTACTTACCATGCAACTCATCTGGTGGATGTTTTTTCACTTGTGCAATTCCATTACAATAACACACATTAATAGTCAAGGAACCACAACATCTTATTTGAGACACACACACTTGTTCCTGTACAAAGCATGACAGCAAGGATAGCATCCACCTTAAATAAAATATTCAATACTTATTGGTTTATATGTTCAGATAATACAGCTTTATTGAACTTGCTAAAAAATAAAGTTACAGTAATACCCAGCTTTATGCGGTTTCACTTTCCGCGATTTCGCATTTACGCTGTACCTCGCCAGAACCGGACTTTCACTTTACGCGGTGCATGGTGCGTCCGCATAACAAGGGCATGTCTCCAGATATCTCCGTTCATGGTTCATGTGGCAGGCTTTATCAATAAACAATCTGCGATGTAAGTCCCCTGTGTGCCCAGCCATCTTTTCTACTAATGTAAGTGTTAAAAACCTAATATTATTGATAGTTCTCTTAATTATTAATTGTGTGTGCATACCATCATAATATCAAGATGTTATTTTTACTACAACGTAGGTATTATGTCTGAAAAAGTGGAGTTTGGGGGTCGGGCCAGTCTCTATTGGAATTAATCCCATATGTTCTGTTGTTCACTTTACGCGGTTTTCACTTTCCGCGGTACCCCGTGGGTTCAATTGACCGCTTAAATCGGGGTACTACTGTATTTAAAATGCTTCTCAACTAAGCTCCCAGATTTGGGAATACTGTACTGTATTGTTTTATACAGTACTGTATTGGTAATGGTGACTATGAACTGGTCATCTAGAATGTTATAGTGGTATTTATTTTGTAAAATAAATAGTATACTGTCTTTACATTTGATTTTTTTTATGAATAATAATTTATTCTACATGTTAAAGTTTGATGTTTTAATGTTGTAGTCGTAGCAATAGTTGAAATGAGTACAAAACAGATCGTACATAATGGGGTATCCAGGATCAGCCTTTGATTAATTTGCTATATATTTCAGGCTTTTGTTGATTACTTCTCACAAGCACTAGACTGGGAATACCGTGGATCAGGCATCACCGTCCAGACTGTTACCCCATCCTACGTTTCTACTAACATGACCAAATTTTCAGAGCTTGTCCACAGACCTAGTAAGTAACTTTAACTTGTTCAGTACTCTAGACACTTTGGGCTTTTATTCTGTTATTGCCAAATGATTTTATTTAGGTTCAAGAAAACATCCAGCACTTAGAGGATTAAACTTTTGTAGAGTATTGACCAGACTATTAACATTATATTGGAGTATGACTGAAAACTCAACATTAGCAGTCCATAAGTGCACTATGTGGTCTGAAAAATACAGGTACTTAATTTACCTACACTAACACCGTCTGATTTGGGCTTGTATTTCTTTTGGTTGGATGAAATTAACTTATGGCCTGTTAAGGCTGGTGTCCATCTGGCTCGGTCATCTGAGATCACTGGCTGATCAGTACCCAGACTAATTGCAGTATACCTGTAACATCCACACCACTTTCAATGAAGAGGAGAAGGTACATGTAGTAACATTTGGCTCAAGACAATAATGAGAGTTCAAACCAACACACACAACAAAGTGCTCATACTTGCTTCTCTCTCCCTCACTACATCGTCTTATAAAGATATATAAAAGGGTTAAAATTCTGGAAAAAAATTATTCATCTAAAACCCAGCTTGGTAGGATAACTGGGGTGTTAATTATTACCTCCTCACAAATTTCTTGTCACTTTTAGTATGTTTTTCACTATACTGTACAGTACAGTATTGGGTTTACTTTTTCATTCCTCCTATCATTAAGATTTTGTGTAGAGTTTACCCATGAGCTACTGCACATAAAATTGGAAGTGGAGTAAATATTTGAAGTAGTATATTATAGATGTAAATTTGTATGCTAGGCTGTTCCTGGGACTGTTTTTGTTTATAGTAATTACAAGTTTAAGTAGGTGTAGGAAAGATGCCCCAAAGATTATCAACTAAAGGAGGAGAGCCAACAAAACAAAATACCTTTGATTCCACCCTCTATAATAGTTGGGCAGAAGAAGAGCCACCCCAGATATAAGAGCAGTACTCCAAGTTAGGACAAATGAACCCCTTATAAACTTGAAGCAACTGCTCAGGAGTGAAGTCGCTACGGCATCTATACAGCATTCCCAGCTTGCGGAGGGCAGCTTTAGCAATGTTGTGGATGTGTGCTTACCCTAATTAATGATTTATATTGCTCAAAATATTGCCAGTAAAGATAAATAACCCCAAGAAACATATATTTTCTTTATCCTTTAGATGTGGCTTGGATTTATTGCAGTGGTGGCCAGACCCTGCTACTGCATTATATTCATGGATTACTTTACAGCACTTACATTGGAATAAAGGTTTTCAAAGTGTGCAAATTATTTTCTTGTTTCCAGGTGTGTTAATCCCAACAGCACAAACGTTTGTCTCGAATGCATTACACACTCTAGGTTATGCTCGTCGAACTAGCGGATATTGGGCTCATGGCATCCAAGTTCGTACACTTTTTAACTTGTCTTTTAATCAGATTATTCTCCTGTTCAGTGAATATAATTTATTTCACTCAGTCATGTTTTACACTTGAATTGATGTTTCATGATTGTCTGTATTAAAAGAGACGTCACTATATCATGTTACTATATCCTTTTTTATATCTATAGTACAGTACTGTTATTTTTCACAGGTACACATGGTGGAGACCTTTGTCAACAAGTGGATGTTTATGTATGGCAACTATATGTGGAATTCATATCTGCTGTGGAATATGAAAAAGAATCAAGCGTAAGCATAAAGCTTAATTTGTTAGGATCAGGTTCAGCTTTAATGAAACATCTAAACAATAATGGGAAATGTATGATACAAATTCAATTGGCTCATGTACCAGAATTTAAGAATACTACTGGTAATGAACTGTTATATTTCATTTATATATTAATTACACCAGACAGTTAGGAGAGGAGGTACTGTACAGTTAAGGACAAAATAATTAGTTCAAGAAGAGAACAACAGTACAGGCATACCTCTTATAGCAATCTTGAGTTCCTTGTTGTGAAGTACAGTACTATAAGCTATGTACTCACCAATGTGTTCAGTTACAGTATTATCCACTGTCAATCCTCCTCCTACATGGATTCCAATTGGCTCCCTGCCCATATTTTAGGGCAGTGATTCTCAAACCATGGGTCATTAACTGATTTTCAGTGGGTCACAACGATTCAGTAAAGTTGTGCTTTTTGCTAGTTTTTTATTTAAACACTCTAGGTCACCGGTACACAATGAGAGTCTTCAACCAATGTATTTATTGCTAGTTGTACTGTACCTTGCTATTAAATTTCTAGTTGATGTGATAATAAATTTTATTTTAGTAAATTTTTTTTTTAATCAATGGGTTACGAAGTTTTGGAGATATTCAAAATTGGGTCACAGTCGAAAAAGTTTGAGAACCATTGTTCTAGAGTAAAATGCTCCTTGAATAAGGTGTCTTTGCTGCTGTTTTTAACGGTGGGTTAGGCAAAATACCTTATCTTGTCTGAATTTGTGAAACTGGTTTAAGTGGTTGATGTAGCCAAACCCAAACTGCCACTATCAACCAGGTGCTGTCTCATCTCTGCATGTCTTATGACCTGCAAGTTTACATTCATACTGATTCTTTTCTTTGGTTGCTTAATCACATTATAATACCATCAGTATCACTTACAAGCCTTTTTCCAGAAATTATGGGTCAAAAAGAAATTATTAAGAGTTAATACAGTACTGCAGAAGTAAATTAAATTCTCATTTGCAGAAAGCATTCAAAACTGGTAGATACAGGCACTGATTGGCTGAGCAGTAACCTGAGCATGCTGCTCAAGGAAAAGATGAAAGCATTGTGTATTACATGGTCTCATCGAATTTGTGAACTATTTTATATATATATATATATATATATATATATATATATATATACACACACATATATATATATATATATATATATATATATATATATATATATATATATATATATATATACACACACATATATACATACAGTACTGTGTGTGTATTTATTTATTTTTGGGGGTTGGAAAAAAATTACTTCATTACTCGAAAACATTCAGCATTACATAATAACAAGTTTTCTAAGAGGTATATCTGTACTGTTATCTTGAATGACTGAGTACATTTTTCAGTCCTTTTTATTGAGGTGTTAAACTCCAAAGTACTGTACGTACAGGTAAAATAATAGTGGATGAAGCAATAGAGTTTTAGGTCAGTTAGTGCTGTAAATTTTACTGCCTAATTTATCATTTAACAACAGTATTCATTTGTACCTTGGTAGAATTGCTATAGATATATACAACCTACCATTTATTGCTTTAAGAATAAAATTGGTAAAGATTTCATATTTTATTCATTATACCTAAATCACCAGATTTAATCCAAAGGTCTAGGTAACAGATTACAGTACCCCATTTTTACTTTATTTAAAATTTCAGTAATTTGGTAATTTTTTTCCAAAAGTTGCTTGTGATAAACCCATTCTTCTCCAATTTTCTATCAAGTATTACTCACTTTGTATAAGACTCCAACTTGCATATGGACTCGAGTTGATGTCCATAATAAGAACTTAAATGGTAAATGGACTAAGAGTGGAGTGGAAATCTTTTGGTCACTATCCAAGTTGAGATAGTCTTGTGTTTCTAGTTTAATTAAGTTTGAAGTTAATTGTATGAGAATAGGATTTCTTAATTTTTTCAGCCGCAGCCGATGAAGCTCCAGGTACTGAAGCTAACCACTGGGAGGCACATCCATTTTCTCTGATGGCAGTACATTATTAGGTTATGGATCTAGGGATGAGCATCAACCCATCAGTGTTTAGCGGGGGTCTTATTGTTTATTGTTATTGAAAATAGTTATTTTATTTTTATACATCTTTTATACACTGTGTCTCACAAAAATGTAAACACACTCACTGCTTTACCAATTTTCATGGAGATCACTTGAATACTTGTATCACAACAGCAACATTGTCCTCACTTGTTGATGTACGAGGTCTCCTAAATGTGAGGACAACGTTGCTGCTACATTACAAGCATTCACACAATCTCCATGAAAATGTGTAAAGCAGTGTTATGGAGTATGTTTTTTTTGAGACACTGCATGTCGCTAGCTTACTGTTGTGTTTACTTATTGCAATAATGCACAGTTTTGAAGTAATTGAAGGAAATGCAATGTATCCTGTAAACCTGTTTCATACATTGAAAGATGGCTTATTTCTCAAGTGCTGTATTTTAAGATCATGTTTTTTTTTGTTTTTTAATAAACTTATACTGTACAAATATGTGAGTGAGGGGAATATGACTCCATGATAATTGTTGAAAGAGTTTTGAGGATATAACAATATTAGTTGTGTGGAGAATCTACAACACTCCAGACCAGTTATGAGTGTGACAAGTAGCTTCTTTCTAATCAAATTTGGATTCACAGGGACACTGCCCTGTTTCTTCTGTTACAGTAGAACATTGATTTAAAGCGATTCAATTTAAGATTATTGATTTAAAGCGACACCCACAATTAAGGACAATGTTTTAATTTAAAGCGAATCTTTCCTATTTTGCGTGGGTCAATCTGGCGCATTATATTTTAAAATTCGCTCCTTATGTTTCTCTGGGCACGCTACACTGTCCAAAGGGCAAAGCTGTACTGTACATGTACTCAAAATAATGTACTAAATGATTACTAAAATTTTTGTCTCGTGCAAACTATAGCATGATTATATTCAAATTAATCACTATCTTATAAGAATTCCAGCAATGTAAATTATATTCTCTCCGGTCACTTCTGTGACATTTTATAAGTAAAAAACATAAACTCAAGCTAAAGGACATAAATAAACAAATAAATACTTGACTAGATTTTGGTGCCAACTGTCAAACATGTCCCTGTCACTTCCTTCCCCTCCCTCCCTCCCTCTCCCCCATCTTCCCAGCCAGGGTTTGGTGTTTTAGGCTTAAAGTTTTTATCTTATGTAATGTCACAGACTAAAGTTAGGAAAATTTAACTTGTATTGCTGGAATCCTTGCAATACAGCAAATGATTTGAATATAAACGTCATATATTTTGCACAAGAGATAAAAATTTTTGCTCTTTTAATAAAATTCTTAAATTAGAAATAAAATTTGTATGTCTAATGCGAGTTATAACATGTTTATATTCAAATTAATCACTATCTTATAAGAATTCCAGCAATGTTAATTATATTCTCCCATGTCAGTTCAGTGACATTTTATAAGAGAAAAAACTTAGTCACTCTTAAGGACAGATAAATAAATAAACACTAGACCTTGGCATCAACTGTCAACATATCACCTCACCTCCCTCCCTCCCCCCAATCTTCCAAGCCAGTAAACGAACCATTTCGCATCCCTTAATTTTAGCTGTGTTGATTTATGAGTGTTTGTTTTAACATAATACTATAAAAAGCAATGTTTTGTTTATTCTAGGAGATGGGCTGAGGTGCATCTGGGTTGACTCAGTCTTTTTAGTATCTTGTGTTTCTCTCAAGTACCAAACTAAATTATTCCATTGAAACAACACTTCGATTTAGTGTGAATTTGGATTACAGCGACCTCTCTTGAAATGTATCGCGTTAATGTATCACGTTATATCGATGTTCTACTGTACTAAATTCCCAGATAGTTTAAAATTATTACAGTAGTTTCTTATTTGTGCAATTTTGTGACTCCGGAAATGCTGGTGCAGTAGTTTGTAAAGAAAATAAGTTTTAAGAGATTAACAGGGTTTTAATCAGAATAAGGTTTGCTTATAAGTATGCAGATAGATTCTTGATAATAAATGGAATGGAATTTGGAATCATCCCACTTCATCAATTCTCTTCTTCTTTTTACATGCATTATGTTTTTGTCCATAAAGGTGAAGATTTTTTTTTTAAATGGGTTGATTAACTTTAATACAACTGTGGTGACTTTTCGGTTGTCTGAGAAAAAAAAAATACTGGATTTTGAGATTAAATTGAGGTTCAGCTTTTAGAACAAGGTGGGCCTTTGTTGTGTTTTATCAATATTAACTGATAGATTTCTTCCTAGATAAGTATCTAACATACCTCCTCAAGTTTGATCAAATTTGATCCATCTCTTCTTTGGAATTTAAGTTGACTGATTTTGTTAAACCTACACATGATGGTTAGTTCCAAGGAGAGAGTAACGGATCAAGTTTATAATGTTAGTAACACAAGTCAGCGTTTAGTCACAACTAGGTCACATTTCTGTACAATTACTGTAAGTGATGCTTGGTCAACATTTGTGCTTCTATGAGTGTCCTACCAGTTGTGAAGATTTTTTATATACTTATTTTGGTAATGCTGCAGTGCTGATGAGTCACAGTTCTATCAGGCCTGATGTAACAGGTAACAACAGTAACCTAATCTGACTATTAGGAGTGGCAGCCATTAAACCAGCACATAATGAATTTTAGTAGAATAGATTTGTGGTTATAGTGTATTGGGAAGATTTATATACAGTATTGTATTTACATTTCTATTCAATATGCTTCTGCAGTCTGTTTTTGGAATATCAATATGATAGAAGTAATCTCCGTTAGCCGGTATCCCCAATAGCCGGAAATGGAATTGGATAGGAAAATTTCTGGGAAAACTCTCTATTTTAGGTCTATGAATGAGTTTTCTGAGGGTAAAAATGAGGCACATTTTCCTGAAAAATTATGAGAAAGTTCCGAGAAAATATCTCCAAACCTCTCTGTTCTGGGCTTGGGAATAAATTTTGTGGGAGTTCTAAGAGATTGCATCATTTTCCAATGCATCCCCATGTGGGTGGCCTAGCTGCTTGGATTGCTTAGTTCATATTCTGGTATCATTGTAGAAGGTTGTTCCCTCACTAGTTGCTGTTTTTGCATACAATGTGATGTGCAGTACTGTACATTAATGTACCAGGACACAATCAGCCAAGAATACAGTGTTAAAGCAGTGTTAAGACATAAATAGTGATTACGTTTATGTATACTGTACTGTACATTCAGTAAGTGGGAAACACTGGAGCACCTAGGCTTTCGTCTTTATTTAAGAAATTTTCTGGTCAAGAGACCCACTAATCCCCTACCCCAATAATGGGTGACCTAACATTGCTTCAGGAAGTCAGTGATATAAGACCACCAATTCCCCACCCCACCTCCACAACTAGACGATACATTTTGGATTTTGTCTAGTCCTCCTAAAAGCAAAAGTACTCAAACCTTAAAAAAAAAAAATAAATAAAAAAAATAAAATTCATTATACCGGGTGTCCACATTGAAGTTAAACAACTCTGAAGCCTTATAAGGCTAGATAGCTGGATAATGTTAAACTGTCCTCGTTCATTCTACTGAACTTCATAAAATATTTTTAATTTTCTATTTATTTCTTATAAACTTTTTCTTTCAACCTGCGGGACCTGACTCGGAGACACACACACACAGGCTGCCAAGCTCTTTCAATAAACCGTTAATTATTATTATTATTATTATTATTATTATTATTATTATTATTATTATCTACACGTTTACCAAAAATAATTAATCAGTTTTAATAGTAAAGATTAAGTATATATCAAATTAAATATCAATAAAAACTGAGATAAATATAAAATGTCAAATAATTCACCTTAAATTATTAAAAAAAAGGACCTCAAATGATAGAAGCAAATGAAAAAATATAATACTTTAAGAGATAGACTTAAAAACTGAATAAGCCTTAAATATTAGAGTATGTATTTTGTCAGGTTAAGCTCGTGGTAGACCAACAGTAAGGGGAAGTATCACATGACCCAACCTGACCACCAAACAACATTAAGAAAGGTCAAATGTGAAAAGGATTTAAGTCTGTATATTGACAACAAACTTAAAATTCTAAGACCATTGTAAGAATAAACTACTACTACTAGGATTTATACAAAGATCTTTCACATACCTTCATTTTTCTCTTTAAAAATTAAGTTTTCCCTTTCGGAAATTCTTGGGTTGGTTTAAAAGAAAAAATCAAAAGTTTATTTACAGATTCAGGTCTTTGTCTATATTTGACTGTCTACATTTGTCTGTCTGTCCATATGTCTGTCTACCTATTCTGCGTGTCTGCTTATACCTGTCTCTGTCTGTATATGTCTGTGTGTTTGTCTACATTTGTTGGTCTGTCTACTTATATATGTCTATCTGCCACGTGACCACCAGGTGGGTGTGTTGTTAAGGCACAGTAACTTTAAAGTGCAGCCGCGGTGCATGGGTGACAACAACAATAATAATAATAATAATAATAATAATAATAATAATAATAATAATAATAATACATACATACATACATACATACATACATACATACATACATACAAACTCTTTATTTAGAAAAAATACTGCAGCCAAAGGATAAATTAATTAAATCACATCAATTGTAGTAACATTTGGATCGTTCAATTAGTTCCTTCAATGCAAAAAGGAGAAGAGTGTGTGTATGTTTGATCTCCAAAAAGCATTTAACTGAAGGCATTAAAAACAAGTAAAAATAAATAAATAAAAATACAAACATTGATAAATTTAACTATTTGGCAACCACTGGCAGCTCTCCGTCACAAGACATAAAAACCTGAAGGAAGCCCAGAACCGCCACGAGAAGTCAACACACAGCCGGAGGAGACAGAGCTGGGAAGCAACAAGTAAAAAAAAATAAAACTTAGACAACATTACGTAAGGAAAAACGACATACAGTAAATCAGAAAGTAGAAAATTATAGAGATAAACGAAGATACAATGAGCAACACATCATCGCTGCTTCTCCTCGTGTGGTTGGTGGTGACGGCAGCCGCTCACGCCAGGGTCATCGACAAAGTAAGTCTTCAAATTACCTTATTATTCTACGTATTTGTTATTTCCTCGCGTTTAGTTTTTTTTTTTTTTATGACTGGTGACTTATGAGTTTTATGATTGACACATGTCGTTTGTAGAAATTCTTGCGCTTCTACAGCTAAGGTCTTAAAGCATGTAAATTGATTGCTCTTATTAATCCCTTGAGTATAATGACTTAACCCCTGAGTACAAGGTCGTCGTACTCAAGGGATTTAGACAATGTTCTCAAGGGTTTAAATGATTATACTCAGGGGGTTTAAGTCATCGTACTCAAAGGTTAAATAATACCCAAGGGTTTAAACAACAACAAAAAACAAGAATGGAAATAATTCTTCCTACTTACAGATTTCGCATTGTTCTTCATATATTTGTGTTGGTGGCAAGAGATAACTAACTTGGCTACAAACTGGATATATGGAAATACAGAGTCTACTTAAATTATATGACCCATTTTAAAACTATATCTTCAAAAATATTATTGGTCACAAACAACTCATATAGGTTTTATTTTTGTTTTCTCATGGTAGGCTTCCAAATGTGCGGTGTGTGTACTATTTATAATATTTTGTGGAGGAAGGTGGCCTCTCTAGTAGGGTATCCAGCGCCCTAGATAGCCTGGAGACGACACTGCATTCATAGTTGTGACCTGGGCGCTAACCAGCTTGACACATTCATAAATCAACATCCTTACATTTGAACTGTCAGTGATGGTATCGTCCAGTGCTTGCGTCACGTTCATTGTTTACCTCCCGGCCTGCACTGTCTGTCAGGCCCCCTCAGTATAATTATTGATTCGATCTTCACCCTGCATGTTTATTGCCCTATATTACTTTCAGGTCTTCCTTATCATTTTCAGACCTACTCTTACTATTTGCAGACATACCCTCCTATTTCCACGAACTTTCCTACCATTTTCAGGTCCCCCTACTATTTAATGCTTTTCCCTACCATTTCAAGCCGACCCTTCGACTTTCAGACCTTCCCTACCATTCCCACGCTCTGCCCTACCATTTTCAGGCCCATCCTACCATTTTTATATTTCCCTATAATTTTCAGACCTACCCTATCATTATAAATATAAAAACCTGGACGTTAAATACAGGGAAATCAGATTGTAGATACAATAAATCAGATTTTAAATAAAGAAAATAATCGGACATGAAAATAAACGAGACTTTAAATATAAAAACAGGAACTGAAACACAAAAAAAACAGAGCTTGAAACATTAAAAAAAAATCGACCTGGAGGGCAGGGTGTATCTAATTCTCTATAAGTGAGCCGAGAATAACACACAGAAACACATCCTAGGAGAATTTAATAAAGTGTGAATATACGGTACATCTCCGCGGCAATAGAGTTAAAAGTACAAACCAACTACAACATAACACACAAGTCTACAGGTTCATATCAACACACACACACACACACACCCACACACACACACACACACACACACACACATTCGTCCCATTTTTTTTTTGGGGGGGGGGAGGTGTGTGTTTTCATGCACTGTATAATTCAATGGGAATACGTGATTTTTACTCAGGTCTCAAATATTAGTATTAATATTATTAACAGCATGGCCAGTAATATATGCACAATTCTCCTGGATATATGACCGCTTGATTATATGTATGAGTTATTGTGACTGTGATTGACTGACTGACTTAGACATATTCCTCCTCCTTGACGCCCAGAAATACCCACCTCCACCACTCAAGTCCTCCTCAGCTAACATCCTCAACACACCCAAGACAATCCTACCAGGGACTTTTTTTAGGGTGGGGGGGGGGGGGCGGGATTTCTAAGAATGTTACCTACGCGGAGCTTAAATTAAAATGCATCAGTGATTGTATCCTAGTGACAGCACCAGGACGTAGCCACCCGCTGCCTCTACTCAGCCGTGATTCCTAGTACTCTATTAATTTTAGTTTGCTCAGATGTGAATTACACGAAAGCGCTTGGGAAATTCGTGTTTTCTTCTTTCCTTGTGGTTATCAGCATATTACCTGGATCACGCGCACCCACAGTGATTTACTTGCAGATAGATAGATAGATAGATAGATAGAAAGATAGATGAGGGACCATATGAAGATTAACCACCCTAATGCTAACCCAATCTAACTTAACCTAGCACCACCAGGTAGCGTTGGGGTGTTTAATAATCACGTGAAATGGGCTGGGGGTGATAATCTTCATGTGATCCAAACACAGACAAGTTCAAGTACAGGTACAAGTACAGTAACAAAACTGTATATACCGAGTGCCTGTCAGAAACACTGCCTCATTAGACACATCAATATACGACGAAGATCCAAGGTGTGGGTGGAAGGATGGAATTCTGCCTCGTCAATCGCGACTACTTTCACCTGCGTGTTGTCTGACTGATTTGGGTGGCACAGTGGTTTTGTCTTACGATCTTAAAAAGAATTATATACTCTGGTAATATAATCTGCGACGAGAGATTATTGATTGATAAATGAATGGGTAAAATTAAGAGTAGAAGGGCGTGCGGAAGACAAAATAGATGTGGAATCAGGCAGGATTGGTATAGTTAGCCCTCAGACACGTGGGGTGACAACATAAATATTTAATACGATGTGTTATGGTATTAAGAATGGTGGTTGGTCATCTTGTGCTGGTCAACACATTTTTGGCCATTTCGGACATAATTAGTGGAGCTTGTCTCTGGCTCTTTCGTGGTGAAGAAGAGATGTTGCCATTATAAATTACATCTAAAGTACTGTAACTTAAGTAAGCTCAAACATGACAGAAGGGAGAGGTCAATATGTTTTTTTTTACAAAGTTGTTGATAACTTTGTCTGCCAGTCTGTATTAAGATAACGTACAATATACTCGTGAATATCGTACAGTCTAGTCTTAAGATATAGTAAAGTCGTCTAAAAATATCGTAGTCTAGTCTTAACATATAGTAAAGTCGTCTAAAAATATCGTAGTCTAGTCTTAACATATAGTAAAGTCGTCTAAAAATATCATACAGTCTATTCTAAGATATCGTACAGTCTAGTTTAAGATAACGTACAGTCTTCTCTAGATATCGAACAGTCTAGTCTAAGATAGCGTAGAGTTTTCTTAAGATATCGTACCGTTAAGTAGTGAAATGGTAGGACTCTTTGGCTCTATGACCTTATGTAATGACTCACTGACTTCATATCTAGTTCCATCTTTCTCCTGTTTTAAGAGTTTCACCTGTGTGTGTATGTGTGTGTGTGTATGTGTGTGTGTGTGTGGTGTGTGTGTGTGTGTGTTTGTTTGTTTGTTTATTTCCAGTAGGGTCCTTTAGTTTAAATACCAGCAGCATCTGGTATTTATTGTCTTGATTGAACATGTTTTAGCGCCAATGTTGATGTTACAATACATTACTTACTGTACTTCAACAACTAAGTGTTTTTTTTAAGCACGTACTGGAGGTAAGGTCATACACTAAACACAAATAATAAAAAATTACGTGTGATACTTTTTTTTTTACGTTGTTATAAGCAGATTAGAATTATAGGGTATGTTAATGTATGGATACTTGCATATTTCCAGCATCATTAACGAGTAACCGAAGAAATCAACTTAATCTAAATACTGCTTCGTCTACAAAACGGTAATTGAAGCACTTGAGGAAAAAAATACTGAATATAGAGGCCACCATAGAAAAAAAAAAGTCTTTGTTCCCTAATCCATAGCCCGGGTTCTTACTGTTGTCACCGCGCGCCTTCCTGTTCACCTACAACTGGACCGATTCCTCCCGCTCACAGTAATTTTCATGTATGACTTCAGTGATAATTATAAAAGCACATACATAGGTATAGACCGAGTCACTAGGCAGCTGCAACCCAGATATTATTGTTATTATTATTACATGCTCTGGCTGACCTCTAAACATAGCAAGGAACACTCAAAGGTAATCTCTATCTCCAAGAGTGCAATAACCCCGTCAGGCTACAAATATTGAATGACATGGGAGTTTTACAGCTGGTGTTATTTACACTCCTCTCACTCAATTTCTCATATTACCCCAGCCACATTATAAAGAGTTCCCGACCAACATCTTCATATACCAGTGTGTGAAATGTTCCGCCACCAATCACGTTCTCACTCTCTAGTTATTTTTCGTCAATGTTGTTACTTTATTAGTACATCGCTATCTATCAAGGACATCCCTTTCGTTTTTGGTCTGTCTGTCTGTCTGTGTTAAGTCATTTGTCTCTTTGTAATAATCAGTTATAATCTTATTCCCTCAATTTTTCGCTCGTTAATAAATCTCAAGTTAGTATGAGCAGAATTACACAGATATGTTGTTAGTCTATTTGAGGATAAAAAATCTTGAGAGTAATCGTCCTAATATAATCATTAATTTTCTGATTAATCTTTACTGGAAATGATAAACTGAATGTTTTTTTGTTTTGTTTTTTTAAGTCTTTCATATAATTATGTTGATAACAACCATAGACACTATATAATTCCGGAAACCCTTAATGACTGACTGACTGACTGACTGACTGACTAACCAGTTTGTATTGACAATTAACAAATAAGATCATAAAATAATTAAGTTAACACCCTAAACATCCTATCGTGATAAAATATACTCTCCAGATTTTTTCACCTGTTGCCAGGAGAAAAATATTATACTGTAATACCCAGTTCATTAAAAATACTTGACACAACATGTTAAAGAATTGGTATGGAAAAATCGATGTACTGTACAGTAAACATTAGTTCCTCTCAAACGTTCACCAGAAAGGTGTTGCTCCCGACACCTACATAATTATATAACTAATCAGCACCAGCAGCCCCTTTGATGTGTCAGGTCATAGAGATCAAAGCTCCCTGTAAGGGTTTTCTATAGCCTGAACCATACTTCAAAAAGACGTTTCATGAAAGATTATTTATAGAAGAATGCCAGGTATTCTGATCATCTCTAATGTATATGACAGTCGCTTAAAACAAGACCTGCCAAAACTTTTCTGATCTACCCCAAACATTCCCCCCCCCCCCAACCGCCCGACCAGGAACAAAGTAGACAGGTTACATTTACGATGAATAAAAGATTAAAAGTATAAAGAATGGTTGTATTATGATCAAAAGACCTTTAGATAATGTGGTGAAGCAATTTATCTCCAAATCGAAAGACAGACAGAAAGAGAGGCAGATACACAGAAAGACAAAGACACAGACAGACAGACACACTGATGGACAACACCAAAACCTCCCTGAGCAGTAACAATTAGCATGAGATAACAGTAACAACTCTGGACCCCGGGATAGCCTTCACCTCAATTGAACTTTAGTATTGAAGACACAACCATTGACCTGACTCATCCAACTACAATGTTTCCCCGGGATTAACCTCAGTAAATCTCATAAAAACCACTTGATAAACATGATGACACAGAATTTAACAGTTTGACTCTGTTTACCAATCCATCTTAACTAATATTTAACCTAACCTTACCTAACCTTAGCCCAACCCAACCTAATTTAACCTAACCTATCTTAACCATAGCCAGTTTGCTTCCAGAGAAGACTTCCTTGAAGGAGTTGGTGTGAAAAGTCTCAGTCATGGCTCATGGCTTAATACGTAAACAAAAATAATATATAAAAATAAACCAGGATAGTATTGTTGCGTACAAATAAGATATTAAAAGTCATTTACAAGTTACATTCCTTCATGTGTGTGTGTGTGTGTGTGTGTGTGTGTGTGTGTGTGTGTGTGTGTGTGTGAGCACCAAACTCTGCCAATATTGAGTAACCAAGATACAGCAGCGTCTCATTAAGAGTTTGAAAAGTTACCGTATTAAGTCATAAAGTTGATATGCTAATTGGATAGAAAGTGTTTGCTTCATATTGATACCAGGAACCACCTGAAGATTAGCCCCAGGTTTTTCCACCTGATGTTAAACAATCTGATGTTGCCTGGGGGTTAGGTTAGGTTAGATTGGATGGTTAGTGTTAGAGTGGTTAATCTTCAGGTGAATTAACTGGCAGAGATAATATACAGGTACACAAGAATATAAATACAGTAAATATCAGGTGAAAACAGAATCATCATTTCGCCAACCATCAGCTTACTAGCCGCTCGGGCGGTTGGTCTGTTCTTTGTTACGGAAAAAAAACCTGCCATGTTTGGTAGCGTCACACTGGATAACACCCTTCTCGCGTGTTACCCGGCCCAGGGACCACCAAATACTGTCTCTGTTTAGTGTTAATTTTTCAGATTCAGTGAAAATTACTTAAAGACCCTGACTTATGAAGCATTTCCAATATATAATAATAACAATCAGGTTGTCATGATTAATTTATATATATATTTGTTTTTTAATTTGGTCCAGGAAGTTGAGTTTAGCAAATTGCTGTATTACATAATTTCTGAATTGTGTCTGAATTTTACCAGGAGTGAGCCACTAAGCATTGCCAAACTTTTTTTCCAATCCTGCAAGAATCTTAGTTCAATTACGATTTATTTTGAATCTCCCTAACGCCTGACGACAATGGTATGCGTGAAACCAAATGCCTATGGGATGTTAAGTTGTAAGTTATGTTCCCAACAATATTACTATAACACTGAGCTTTAAATAAAAGAGTACTCCATCAGGCTGCACGTAGTCACCTCTATTAAACTTTTAGGTGAAATATTTTCAGACCAAACCAACTTTTCTGTTATGAGGTAAGGTCAGTATTAATCACTGATCTTATTACTGGAGTCTTCACCAGGCACCAATATGTGTATTTTAACAGAAAAACCCCCCACATACTTAAGAGATCAGGTAAATATTGACATTGACTTTCCCGAGTGACGAAACAGTTAATATGACTTGTAAATACTGCACACAAAATACAAACAATTGTAACGGATATTCACTTCCAATAGCCTTCTTGAGCTAAACTTTGTTATTTCAACTGACTGTATACCTGCACTACAGTCACGATCACAATCACTTTACAGCATTGAGAGTTACTGAAAAACGAATCCCTGAACTGCTCCTCTAACCATATAACGCGGATGTAATGTAGTAACTCATTTAGGTTTGATTCAGTTATGAAGGGGAGTGTCAACTAGCTCTGGTCGTGACTGTACTGCACACTACATGATAAACTAATGTAAACTTACTGAAGAAGAAAAAAAATAGTGAATAAATATCCAGCTTTCTATCTACCATCCAAGCCCGAGGTTGATGACCTGACTTTCTGCCTCATTTACACACAGTTGCAGGGTTTCAATTGTTTCTCTTACTTTGACAACACAACATACATATATTGTTTCTCACTTTGATCATTTTTTTTATGGTCCTTTACAATTATTATTATTATTATTACTACTATTATATTTTCGCCCCTAGGCCCTAATGTGGGTCATTGACCTGTGCCCTGGTGGACTAATACGGGAAAAAACATGTGAGGCAGCTGGAAAATGCTATACGTGTGTTACAGGTAATATTAAGCACAAGAAAAAAGAAACATTTGAGATGAAAAATCCGTAGGTGTAGTGACTTAGAGTGAGCGACACCAGGAAGTATACTGACCCGTAACTACAGTGAGGAGAAATTTTTCAAAGATTGTGTAGATGGGATCAGTCAGGGGTTTGTATCAACCAAGAATAGCCCGAATTACCCAAGAAAGCTGTTAAAATCCATCTAACCAAACTTTACCAAACAAAAGTATTAGGATTTAAAGCAAAAATACATCTGATGAGATTTTAGTGAAGGTATTTTGGGCGAGTGGAAAATTGGTAGAATTTTGTTGTTCTGTGGAATATTTCCCTATATAAAGACAGAGAAGATGTATAGAGGACACACCCCCCTCCCCCTCTCTCCACGCCCTGGCTGTCTGTCCATTAAGTACTTGACCTTTCCCTTCTTCTCAAGTTCAGAGTCTTCTCACCAACACTCACACACGCAAGTTATTTTGGTTGAGTCGATCACGTTATTATGTTTTACGAGACCGAAACTGTTTATGTACCTGTACGGTTTATATACGTAAAGAATTAATATGAACGTGTATTACGATTTTTCTAACTTTAATAATTTGATTACTTTCTTGTACACAAAGTAGCACCTGGTGAGCGGTACTTCATACAACACCTACAATAGGGTATTCATCAACATAAGGGATAGCTGCATATTCTGACAGATCGGGGTGTATCGGGTAATTCACCATTTAGATATCGGTTCATAGTTCGGTTGTACCCGATTCTACTACTACTACTAATAATAATAAACAAGATTACGAAATCGAATTAAAAAATAAATAAAACAAAAAACTAAGACAAGCACTTCAGAAATGAGTTTATTGACTTCATTTTGCCTTTCTGTTTGTTGTCATTTCTATTAGTTTGTGTATCTAAAATGTACTCTCTCCCTCACCCTCAGCGAGCCATCAGTGACGAGGGGCCATTCATGAACGTGGTGAGCTCCGTGTGTGACATCCAGAGTCCCTGTGGCTGGGAAATTTACGGAGACCTGCGACGTCACATCTACTACCTACGTGGCCAGTATGTCTCTACTGTGCCTCTACTGCTGCTCTTGTTTACCATGGGGAGGGGGGTGTACCATGAGGGGTGTTGCGTACTATGAGGGGGTGTACCATGAGGGGTATACCATGAGGGGTGTTGTGTACCATGAGGGGTGTTGTGTACCATGAAAGGATATACCATGAGAGGGGGTGTACCATGAGGGAGGTGTAACATAAGGGGGTGTACCATGAGGGGTGTTGTGTATCGTGGAGGGGTGTACCATGAGCAGGTGCACCATGAGGTAGGTATACCATGAGGGGGGTGTACCATGAAGGGTGTTGTGTACTATAAGGGGTGTACCATGAAGGGGGGTTGTGTACCATGAGGGTGTGTACCATAAGGGGGTGTACCATAAGGGTAATGGTGGAGAGGTCTGGTGATAGGTGAGGGTCCACTCATGAGGTAACACAGACACGGCCATAAAGGTAAAACAGACACGGCCATGAAGGTAAAACAGACACGACCATGAAGGTAACACACACACGGCCATGAAAGTAACAGATACGGCCATGAAGGTAACACACACACGGCCATGAAAGTAACAGACACAGCCATGAAAGTAACACAGACACGGCCATGGAAGTAATACAGACACGGCCATGAAAGTAACACAGACACGGCCATGAAAGTAACACAGTCACGGCCATGGAGGTACAGTATATACACCAGTTATCAACAAACAAAATGATTGTAAAAACATCTTTCTTACGTGAATATTTTTCTTTAACTAATATCTAAATTAAGTTAACTAAGAACCTCGTGTTACTGCTGCAGGTGCGAGTGTCCGCCCAGTACCCGTTGTGTGAGGGTGGAGGACAACATCATGGTGGAGGCCTACGTCTACAAGTGTCGCCGGGTTGTCTCACCTAATTTCTTCTGAGTCGCTCTACTTCACGAGGCAACAGGACTCAGAAGCACGATGGACACCTGACAACACTCCTTCATTAACAGTATAGATTTGAGTCTTCAATAAATCTTAGGGGACATAATATAGAAATAAATATGACTATGGTGGTGGTGCAAATCAATGAATATAAATATTATTCCTATAACTTACCACAAATATAGCGTAATGGAAAATATGAATAATTTATTACACATGACCGCAGTTCTATGGGCTGCTATATTGATGACGTCACATGTAAACATGCGCCATTTGTAACTACAGAGGTGCAACGACAATTTTCACTCAACTTAAAGTAACTTACTGTATGTATACAAAGTTTATGACAGAATAATGTGTTACTTTAAGTTTCAATTACATTTCGCTTAACTTTCATGGCGTTAGATGTGAAGGAAATTAAAATGTTTTGAATTTTATCTATCTAGAATAGATGAACGCTACGACAAGACTGAATTATCCTAGCTAAAAAGTTCTCTCGGTCAATGAATGAGTGAGTCGGTCAGGTTATAATGTATTCATAGCGGTGACTGAAATTGGTGAAAGATATTCATATCAAGGGTACAGTTGACGGGGTCGCTAAGGTACAGTTGACAGGGTGTACAGTTGACGGGTCGGTAACAGTACGGTGTGACAGGAGCTAAGGTACAGTTGACAGGGTCGCTAGGGTGTACAGTTGACGGGTCGCTAAGGTACAGTTGACAGGGTTGCTAAGGTACAGTTGACAGGGTTGCTAAGGTACAGTTGACAGTTACTTTGACTGATATGTTCACTTGCGTTATCGTGTATGCATTTATTACTATTTATTTCTTAGCATTATTTATTCATATGCCTGTTCTCCCTACAGTTAACATAGCAAATTACATAAAATGCACCACCATTATGTTCTCAGTAAAAAAAAAAAAAATAAATAAATTACATTAGTATGCATATCACCGTAATTCTTGAAGGTAATGGTATAAATATTCTAAAAGGAAATGTATAATAAAATGTCATTATACATTTTGAATGATGTATAACAATAAAGTCTTTAAGTGGAGAATGTGTTTTCTATATCCTGGTCATAATTCAAGAGTAATATTGTACTTTTAATGATATTGGAAAGTAAATATTATTAGAAGCACCTCAATATGGAGTGTATAAGCATGAATTATTATTGATACTCTTTGAACAAAACCCTTAACTCAAAACAGACTATCTTAATTCTACATGAAAAATACAATCTAATCTGGTCGAGTTTAAATTACTTTTGAAGTCTCAGTCGACGGTAAACAACGGTGATGCAAAACCCAACAAAGATAAGTCTCTCTGTTTAAGCTGATCAACGAAAACGACGCTTAACGAGACCTGTTGAACCAAAGTAACGACCCGTCATATATTTATTGAAGGGATGAGGTATAAACTAAAGACTCCTAGGGCCCCTTGTTGCTGTGTTGCCCCGGGCTCTCAGTTCTTAGTCCATGCGGTGTTGTTCAATTGGTTGTTTATCTAATGATGAAACAATATTCTCCAGTGAACATTCTCTTAATGAACTCTTATAGCTACACTAGGTTTGTTTAATGGTATGGAAGTTTATTGTAACATTTAACATAGCCATCTGAGCCAGCCAATATAGCCATCAGAACCAACTAATATAACCATCAGAACCAGGAAATTTGATGGTCACTTCTGTAAATAATGAAGTATGATTTTTACTTCTGTGTATTTCATGTATATAGTTATACTTTAAGTTTCACGAGAGTATAGATAATAGTATTATTTATATACGTATTATGAACGACATCTATCCTTGAAAAATGGATGATTTTAACAGTTAGGCGAAAAATCCTTCCTGCATTTTCCCACATTAACCACTTTACCCTATTACGTAATATGTATGGTTATAATATGGCAGGGTAATTAACCTATTGGGGTAATATGTATGGTTGCATAACATGGCAGGAACAAGTAGATCGATATATTACTCAGATACATCAGTCAATGAGGGTGAGTGTGGTGATTGGTGAATGTCCACAGGAAAAAAAAATATATTATGAACAATATGGATTAACTTAAGATAGTTATTTACCATATATGATATAGTGTGTCTCAGGTCGCGCACCATTGGGAAATTTATCTCGTTTTCAGTTTTGGGAATCATAACAACAACGAAGATGCTACACGAGGATCAGTTGCAAAAGAATTTAATCAACAACGTCTCAGATAACGTTAGAATGGTTAATCTTTATATGAAATAAGCTAAGGTGTCTAATCTTCACATGATCCGGGTACTACATTGTCCTTTATTCTTGTATTTTAGGTACAGTACCACCTAGTTGATATAAAATCTAGTTATGTGCAGTTTAGTATTTAAGACAAACTCACACAACCTTAAGCCACGTGCACTGTGGGTCACCTGGCAGTACGGCGCGGTGGATGTGGTGAACGAGAAAAAAAACTGTAACTTGGTGCGAGATCAATGTTTGGTTTCTATAGTTAATGAACACCACAAATAAATATCTGGTTACTTCACATACTGTGTGTTTATATAATGTTTATAGCCGTATGTGAATGTTTTAATCTCCTATAGAAATCAAATTGTTTAATCCTGTGGGGGTTTAACATAACTTCCGGGCAGACAAGACGAGAGATATCGAGTTTAAGTATTGTTAGCAGGCGAGTCACCGAGGTGTCCTTCGACCTGACGACCTCCTCCTCAGGTTCGAGGAGGGGAGTGTTCCAAGACGCAGCTAATTGAACATTCCTCACAGCCTTTATTGGACACACAGCAGGACCAATAGACAAACCACAATTATTTGATACAGCCACGCATGACGTCACGTCACTGCTGTTGAACCAACGGTTCGGGATCACCTGAAGATTAGCCCCACGCTTATTTCACCTGATGATTAACCAACCTAATGTAACCTGGGGAGGTTAGGTTAAGTTAGAGTTATGGTGGTTAGGTTAGGTTAGGTTAAGTTAGAGTTATGGTGGTTAATCTTCAGGTGAAAAAAGATGGTGGTTATCTTCAAATGATCTTATAATATTAATAGAAAGAGGAACAATAAGCTGCCAGGTAAAGTTGAGGGGGAAATAAAATAACTTAACACGACCAGTGTAGGCGGGGAAGCACTTCATTTTTGAAGAGCTCTTCTTATAAGACCCAATAGTTGCTTGATTCACCTTCTCACAATGGTCCGAGAACTTCAGTTCGTTGTCGTCATACACATCTAGGTCCTTTTCACATTTGGTCTCCGTTAATGCTGTTTCTTTACCCAGTTGGGACATATGATACGCCTCCTTACGGTTGGTACGTCCTAGGTGCGTCCTTTTACACTTAGTGACATTGAATCGTAACAGCCATTCCTCTGACATCTCTTGAAGCTCACAGATCTTTCTGAAACTCTTCACAGTCTGTTTGGTTCTTAATTTCCCTGAATATCTTGGCATCGTCCGCGAACATTTATATGGAGGAGGAACAGCTTCTGGCATGTCATATATGAAACAAACAAACAACAACGGGCCCAGGACACTGCCCGGCGGTATATTCCGCTTGTCACGGGTACACATGACGATTTCACGCCATTAAATTATCACACACTGCGATCATGAAGAAAGTCTTCATTCCACGCTAGGACAATCCCCTTAATTCCGTACCATTCCAGTTTAATTTATAGTCTTTCGTGGGGTACGCTGTCGAAAGCCTTAGCAGAGTCCATATATTCTGTATATTGTCCATAATGCCACCACACTGCAGGACCTGGTTCCAAACCTCCAGTATCTTAAGTAATTACGTCGAGCAGGAGCATCCCGGCATTAAACCATGTTGGGAGTCCTTTTCAAGGTTATTTCATAGTAGATTTTCCAACACGGTATCTCGTATAATGCGCTCTAGTGTTTTACACACTATATTGATCAAACTCACCGTACTATAATTGTGGAGTGGCTATATCCCTGTTTGAATATAGGAATTACATATGCCATTTTCCATTCATTTAGGATCTTTTGATCGTCCGTGCATCTGCAGAACAATATTTTAAAGGGCTCGGCAAGCTCCTTGCACTACTTCCTTTGCACTTGGGGATGCACGTTGTCAGGGCTTGTTTACTTGTGTACTTACTAACCCACTATATACGATTCAAGACTTTAGTTGGTTATTCTTATAGCTAAATCCCTCAGCCTCGACTCCCTCACTGTGAGGGCCTTAACACGACAGTTTAACCACTTGTTCCTGTCTTGAATTTTGTGAATATAAGGAACCACTGTACAGGGGCGGATCCAGAGGGCTCAGGACCTCACCTTTTCATCAGAAAATTCCAATATTTTTTTTTTCGTTAAAACAGTAGTGTAGTCAGGCATTTTTATATAGTAAAAAGTAATTACGATTGACCTCAGAATATCTCATAATATCAAGTGCACATGACTTCAAAATGGCCTTAAAATGCCCATGATATTAGTGAGATTTAAAAATTAAAATATCGGGGGAGACTACAGCCCCCTCAAAAAAAAAACAACACCTGGGTCGGCTCGCTGTGCTCGCCATGTTTCCCCACCCGTTACTTCTTGGACCCCTTCTTTGATATTCCTGGATTCACCCCTTCTGTACTTAAGACCTGAATACCTAAATCTGGACTATAATAACCGATTGAATAGTGAGGTGAGGTGTGAATTTTCCCAGAGTCCTCCCAAGCCCCAATTATCTAATTTTATATCTCACTCAGGTTTTTACTGTATTTTACGATTTTACTCGTTTAATTAATTGTATTTCACTTACTTTGAACCGATATAATGTGCAAATATATTAACACTTGTAATATAGTTGAGAGAGCCTTTAAAAAGTCTAGTTTTCTATCATAAACAACAGAGAAAACTGAGCTCTTGCCTCGAAGGGTAAACTACACTGCTTCCCTAACTAAAGCCCGGGAGTGGTCTCCTTAGTAAAGTGAATCTATTATTAGGATTATCACTACAGCGAGTCAGTAGCGTTCATGGCGGTTTTGGTACCATAAGTTATTATTTAAATGAGCAAAACCAACCACTCAAAACCAGTCATCCATTCCTAAACTAGATCATGTGGTTAGGTTTAATTGGGTTAGTTTAAAATAAAGAGGGAAGGTTTGCCTGGATCCTAATGTGTACAAAATAAACGACCCTCGAACATTTAAGAGACTTGCTCACAATAAACACGTGTAGTGAACCAAAGTGTGTAATGCAGAATATATATATATATATATATATATATATATATATATATATATATATATATATATATATATATATATATATATATTTTTTTTTTTTTTTTCATGTAGATACAATGAAAACGTGGATAAGATAAATGATAATGTATTAGTTGTTTTATTCAAGACATCAGAAGATGTCTTGAATAAAGACGAAAGCTAAGGTGCTCCGTTGTTCCCCGTGTGATTCTATCAAGATATATATATATATATATATATATATATATATATATATATATATAGTTCTTAATAAATGAGATGCTTGGGTTAAACGCGTTTCACAATTCATATCTTAAGTATGTAACAAGATTAGTATTAACACTATATTATGTAATCGAAAAAGTATTACCAATAAAAAAAATCATTATTGCTTGTATGTGTGTAAAGCTTATGCTGTATTCTGCCATATTTGTTTATTTTTTGTTTTGTTTTTTGTTTTAAGAATTCTACTTTTTATCCACTAAAGAATAACCCTTGACAAAATAATCAATAACAATGGAGGGATCCTACACAGGCCACTGACCTCCTTCCCTGGGCATGGCCGCCTCTATTGCTGGCTGCATGACCATAAGGTAAATAAGGTAATGGTTTAGGTAATGTAAGCAAGTGACACTAACCAGCTGGTGTTGTATACAAGTGTTCGCCAACGTCCACCACCATGACACTGCCAGTCGCTGCGTTCCTGATGAAGACAAGTAAAATATATTGTAAAATTTACCTTAGATAGATAGATAAGTACATAGATATTCAATGTACCTTATTACGAGATATAAATAAACATAATAAGATATATAAATAGATTTATACATACCAAGAGATAGAGAGAGAATGAATTTTCACTGATTCTGACAGAGATCGAAAAACAGACAGATAACTTTATATTATTCATGGTCCGGTGACTGTACTGTCAAGGTGAAGATAAACTAAACATATCTAATATCTACTGTATTCTTATTTGCTCGTATCGGTAAGTAATGTATGGTAAAGTCTCCGTGGCTGTCTTCTGCTGTAAGTTAGGGAGACTAGCACCTCAGTTCACGTGTTACTAACTACCCTTTTGTTGTTTATTCTCTTCCTTTCACTTGAGGAAAAAAATATATAAATATAAATATATAAATATATATATATATATATATATATATATATATATATATATATATATATATATATATATATATATATATACACAGTACAGTATAACCCTAACTCACCTGATTGTGCCTAGTCCCCCATCCCATAGTGGTAGTTGGGCCAAGAATTAAGTTTAATTCACACATTTTTTTTCAATGTGTCTCTTATTTTCGGTGATGTAATTTTGTTCTGATTCAATATTCATTCAAAACACTTTCACACGCATTTATATACACATGTTTAATCCTCAAGAAACAGCAAATACAAAACTATCAAACAACTTTCCACCACGACAATAAACATTTCCAACACCAAATACGAATAATTAATGACCCATTTCTGTCCAACGCCTGACGCTGGGATTGGTACCTTGGCGAGTGAACAGCGCGCCCGAGTGGCCCTGCTATAATCACGAGTACTAATATTTCACTAGCGGGCCTCCACCCGCAGGAGCCCGGGATCAAGCCTCCAATTATGTGATGTGATGGACGTTGACTTCTATCCTCTTGTCCAGGTTTGGATATAATTGCTGGCGGTGAATAGTTATGACGTCTTGGAGGGGTGTGCTGGATGGTCGCATGATTGTGGAGGTTTAGAGTGTGTGTGTGTGTGTTCTAATACAGTCATGTATTATTGACGCATCAACATAACTACATAATACATACATACACATTCGCATATCTGCACATAAATATATATCCACACACACACACACACACCTTATAATAATAATAATAATAATAATAATAATAATAATAATAATAATAATAATAATAATAATAATAATAATAATAATAATAATAATGTTACTACTACTACTAATCCCATTTATACCAAAAACTTTAAACTAATGTTAAAAAAATAGACCATAATAACTGTGTTAATAATTTTCGTACAATTTACTTATTGATTTACTATTTGAATTAGTAAAGAGATAAAAACTTTGGTCATTTAAAGGAACGCTTGAAAGAATTCGAATTTCTTATCAGTTTTATTCATATTCATAAATTTTCTCTCTTTTAATGCGGGTTTTACTCACACCCAATTTACTTTCTCCCCTTACACATCCATTTAATAAAGTCAGACCATCAATTTCAAGACGCAATCAACAAATCAAATAACGTGATTGATGTTAATTTAGTTTATATTTAATTCAGTTGGTGTCACTCAGGTAAAGTATTGTTATTGTTATTGATATGATACAGTTCTTGGGTCTAGTTAATATCAGTGTCAGAATTAATTGTTTATATACGACATACAGGTACAATGGTAACGATGATGGTATACGTACATGACACGCACCTTATAATGATGGTATACCTACATGACACAGCACCTTATATGATGGTATACGTACATGACACAGCACCTTATAATGATGGTATACCTACATGACACAGCACCTTATATGATGGTATACGTACATGACACAGCACCTTATAATGATGGTATACCTACATGACACAGCACCTTATATGATGGTATACGTACATGACACAGCACCTTATAATGATGGTATACCTACATGACACAGCACCTTATATGATGGTATACCTACATGACACAGCATCTTATATGATGGTATACCTACATGACACAGCATCTTATATGATGGTATACCTACATGACACAGCAACTGTACAACTGTACCTTAACCTGGGTACAAAAGTGTTCTACTGAAAAGCCTGTTAAATTATTCTGCTACAGAGCTTAACATTGTAACTAAATAGAATATAATCGAGTTTAACTTTTGCTATGTATAATAATAATATCAAAACTAATAATAATAATCGTACTACTACAACTAACATTACTGCTACTACTAAGAGGAAGAAGAAAGTATAGTCATCACTTTTGCAAAGACAAGTGAAAATGAATGAAATGTTTTACGCTATCGTTCACCTGCCGTACGTAATATGGTAATGGTCTCGTTCACCTTGAAGAAATATGTCGGAACTGCGGCCGGAAATTCGTTGTCTGCACAGCTGCGACGTGAGGATTCTGTTCCACGGTTTTTCTTACAGATTCTTATCGTAAAATTCTGCACTCTTAACTGGAGGTGTGAGATGCATATACCTAGATGACTTAAAGTACGAGTTAGATGAGTTTTCAGAGGTTGGTATAAAGTGTATTTACCCTCAAACTGGAAATATGAGAAGGATTCCTCCTAGTGAACCTTATACACAAAGACTGTTGACAAAATGCTATATCAGCTCTGTGCTACTGTATTTCGATATTTTCTCTCATACACAAGTAAAAGGGAAGAGAAACACGTAAACGAGGTTTTGAAAATCTGTGTCCCTTATACTTGTGACCATCGCACAATGGTTTTGAAAGGAAGTTAGCTGGAGATATTTTTGTGTGTGCGGGTCGCTAGTTCGCAGCTACGCCACGCCACGGCGCGCCACGCAGCCCAGTTAATGTCAAGGAAAACGTAACTGCTCCTGCCACACGTATAACTCAACTCAGACCTGGTGATAATGTAAGAATATTTGTTTCTCTTTTTCATTTTTACAAGAAGAAAACCAATTAAACTGATGAAACGTATTACCAATTGTTATTATCAATACTTATTATCACCTTAAAAGAAAATATGTTGGACTTTTTTTCTTAAATGTGTTGAAAACGTTGAAACTTGTGAAAAAAATAAATAAATATAGTGAAAAATCTTGAACATTTTTGAAACGTCGAAAAGATTTAAAGCAGGCTGACTATATATGTCTTATTAAAAAAAAACTGAAGAAGGCTGAAACACGTTGAAAATCTTTAAAATATATAAAGAAAAAGGTCAAAATGTACTGAATAACCTGTACAGTGAAACAGGCTAAAATACTTCATTCGTGTAGAAACTTGCCTCAATATAGAGTGAGTCACGTCGGCTGTTCACCCAGTAATGAGACACCATGCATCTTACCAAACTTGTTTATGTATTGTAGACCCCAAGAAACCCCGGGGGCCAGCTTTACACCCCGCCCCGGGACCCATCTCAAGAATATTTGCACGGTGGAGGTCCGATTGTCGTTCTCGCTAGCTTGAGAGGGATAATGGGGGAGGGGATGATGGGAAGGAGAGATAGAGGAGATGTGCAGGTGAAAAAGGATGAATGGGTAGAGATAGAAAAGTGGGTAAAGAGAGGGATTAATGAGTAATGGAAGAGAGAGAGGGGAAGAGAGATAATTAGACAAAGAGAGAGGAAGGAAAGAGAAAGAGAGGGACATATAATAGAGAGAAAAGAGAGAGAGAGAGAGAGAGAGAGAGAGAGAGAGAGAGAGAAAGAAAAGAAAAATTAATCATTGTCACTTTAACACGATCTATATAAAAAAAAAAGCTCTTATTCCTCCTGTTATTTCCTGTATAACCCAGAGAGTCACATTACACGCCCTGAACACACACCACAAAAACACACGTCTTACATGTTATAATATTAATGTCATTAAATGTAAGACCACGTATCAACAACTCAGGTCCTTAATTAATCACGTATATATTAGAGGATTCCCAAATACACACTAGTCATTCAATATTAAATACAAAAAGATACATAGTTCGACTTGTTACACTTTTACCCTATCCTCTATTTCTAGATCACTAGTAAGGTCTTTCTATAGAATCTAACACCGTGGTTATGTTACGTCAGGGGAAATCTATGGCTTTTAATGGCTATCGGGGGGTCTATACTCTGTTGAATTCACCTACGTTTGCCAAGATGTTTTACTGAGTGAATGTCAATCTATCTATCTATCTATCTTTCGATCTATTAGGTACACGCGAAGAGGAATACAAAAGATGACCACCGCGAGGAAAGAGAATTACACTCAATAAAACAACAAACGAAAGAAAACGAAATAAATTGGACTCATTAAAACCACGAATGAACAAAAACACTCAAAACCACGAACGGAATAAAAAATAAATAAACTCAATAAAACCACGAACGAAAACACGTAAGAAAACTGTATCATATCCGCGCTATTTGTTGGAGGAGGAGTTAGAGGAGGAAGTGGAGGAGGAGGAACACACTAATTCAAGCAAACTAATCTTAAAGACTTGCCATCCATATGTCACGACGCGCTGTAGTAATAATCTGATTCTTATCAACCATAATAATACGCACCAGCGACATCTGACAGCGGTAGCGGTAACTTCTTTCAAAACCCAAATACGTCCAATTCTAACTTCTCACGCGAGATCCGTTCAAACCGGCGCTTAAACTTAATTCCTCTGTCGTAAATCTGCCTAATGTAAGGTTAAAGATTGAAATTAGGGTAAGAAGTTAATAATAAAGATAAGAAATATAGTCTCTTGTTTATGTGGGGTTAATGACACGCCGGCAACCAGTAGTCAACGTTACCTGAAAGTAGTTTTAACATTAGTACAGCGACCACTAAACATTCTTCACATTCCTTGTATATAAACCATTACCCTTACGACTAAATACAGTACATTCAAACTACCTGTAAATGTACTATAAGGTCATTACACTGTACAAGTGGAAACAAATTGTCATTTCTATTTTAACTTCATTGGTAAATATATAGAACAGAATAGGGGACATGGCTGAGGCGCTTAGACTGCGGACTTCACGGCACGATAAAAAAAAAAATTCAACGCCTTTAGTCATATGTTCCGTGACCTTGTGAGGAATATAATAGCACGTATTGGGAGGTGTGGCAAGGGGGTATCATCCAGCCATGATTATTTCTACCCGTCGTGATTATTGTCTGATGTTTTATGTCTAATTGAATGTTGTGGTTAGGTGACGCTCAGATTATAAAACATACATTATTGGCTTGGTGGTTTTTTGTTGTTGTTTTATGTTTTTGTTTTTGTGTGATTGTGTTGATTGTGTTTATTTGTCGTTTCTTAAGGAGGAATTATGATGATTACATGTTCTTCCTTTCTGAAAGTCTGTCTGTCTGTCTGTCTGGTTTCTCTCTCAGATAACCCGTTTACATGTGACATATGTAACAAAATCGAATTAATGTTCAACAGTTTGATATTATCTTGAGAATACTTGTGTTAGGTCGACTCTTCCCTCGCCCTGTCGTGTACTGTATATCAGTCCCCATTGACCCTTGATGCGCGTCTCTTCGGAAATAGTAAACCAAACTAATTTAAAATGTATTAAAGATGTATTTAACGCTCAAAGCATATTGTTTAAGCATGTTACGCTTATATATGTGTACGTTATACCCAAATGTACTTTAATGGTGTACTAAATATGTACTTGTGCTTATATTTCTGGCTAAATAAATGATCAAAATAGAGATCTGTGTAGGATGGCATCAACACAGCCGAGGACTATGAGGTTAAGTAGTTTACCGTTGAGTATCGTTTCTTGTCTGACTACTACTACCACTACTACTGTATGAACTATTGAACGATGATTTATGAATGGTCGTTATTTACACAATGGGTAGCATCCTGTGTATAAAGAGGAATGTAAGTCATTTTCATCATCATCATAGAACCATTACTATCTTCCCAGCAAATGTAAAATATCTCCTCCTACTACTAATACTACTACTACTGTTAGTATTAGTATTATTATTACTTCCCTTAAAGACAGAGCTAGTATTACTATTGTGCCTACTAATGCTTCCACTACAACTAGCACCATACACTAATACTTGTACCGTGTCTAATTCCACCAACCTTGCCACAATTACAACTGCTGCTAATCGCTACTCTACCTCCACCATAACACCCACCTACCTCATGCTACCCAACCACCCACCCATCCCTCGCCACCCACCTCATCCATAGCGAGACGTACTAACGCGGCCAGAAGCCTCACACAAACGTTGCGTAGCGTCAAAATCTCCGCGTAAACGCACCGCCCGTCTATTAGGACCAAAACAAAGGCTGTCAAGGTGGGTTAGCTTAAGCGAGACGCACTGTACCTTGTGCTGTACCTTGTGCTTGGAGAGCGAGGGGCGGCGGTGGCGATTGTGGTGCAGCCGAGCGCAGTCCCCCGACGTGACAGGTGGAGGTCGAGGTCTTAACGCTCTCCACTCGATAGGAAAATGAAAATTATACTCTGGTATGTCCAAGTAATTTTTCTCGTAGAAGAGGACCTGCTCCTTCTTCCCTGTGTCTGCTGTCCATCCAAGCGTCTTCAAGAGGCATAATCCCCAGGATGGAATTTGTGTTACGGCTGGAAGGATATAAAGAAGAAGGAGGAGGAGGAGGTAGAGAAGGTCTTGGAGAGAGAGGAAGGGAGATGAAGAGGGGTTGGGGAAGAAATTGGAAAGAGGAGGGAGGAGAGGAGATGGAGTAGGACTTTGGAGAAGGAGAACGGGGAGTAAGAGGAGGAAGGGAAGAACATGGAGAAAGAAGATGATGAGGAGGAGAATAACATGGAGAAAGAAGAAGAGGAGGAGAAGGAGGAAGGGGAAGAAAAGAGCATGAAGAGAGAAAAAGAGGAAAAGAGGGAGAGAAGGAGGAGGAGGAGGAGAAGAACAGGGGAAAGAGGAGAAGAATGGAAACAGATTAGGTGAATAAGATAGTTTAAGGAAGAGGAAAGGAATGCAGGAGGAAAGGATAGATGGATGGAACAAAAAGAAGGAAGGGAAGAATTGATGAGCAAACTATATGTATGGAGAACATAAGAAAAAGAAGAAAAAAACAAAGAAAATAACAACAACAACAAAATGAAGACAAAAAGAAGAAGAAGAGGAAGATGAAACAAACAATGATGAACACAAAGAGGGTAATAAATATAAAGAAGAAAGAGAAAACACGAGAAGATAGAATAGAGAAGATTAAAGAGAAGGAGAGATAAAGGAAGGAAGCAGGAAGAAAAGGTAGAGAGAGGGAAAAACAAACATGAAAATAAGGAGAGAGAGAATAGATAGATAGAGAAAGAGAGATAGGAGAGAGATGATAGAAAGAAAGAGAGAGAAAGAAAGAAAGAGAGAAAGGGAGAGAGAAAGAAAGAGAGAGAAAGAGGGAGAGAGAAAGAAAGAAAGAAAGAAAGAAAGAAAGAGAGAGAGAGAGAGAGAGAGAGAGAGAGAGAAAGAGAGAGCGAAAGAAAGAGAGAGAAAGAAAGAAAGAAAGAGAGAGAGAGAAAAAGAGAGAGAGGGAAGAAAGAGAGCGAAAGAAAGAGAAAGAAAGAGAGAGAAAGAAAGAAAGAAAGAAAGAAAGAGTAAAGGTGGACCACAAGGCTAACACCAAGAGTTATTCGATTTCATTCATGTTTATTCCCACAGATGTTTTCTAGATGACAGTAAATAATAAAAAAAAGATACGATAATGCACAGAACCTAACCTAACCATAATATTGAGGTGGATAGAGGGCAGTGATGGCAGGCTGACTGGAAGTGGTGTAATCCGTCTTCTTCTTTAGTATATAATTCATTTCTTCGCCTACAAAAGTACATACACACGTCAAACTACTACCATATGATTACTGGTTGCCGTGTTTTTACCCAGAGAGAGAGAGAGATATATAGATATAGATATAGATATAGATAGATAGATAGATAGATAGATAGATAGATAGATAGAGAACACTTAGGACAAAATCCCAATGAATAAAATCTTCCCCAGCTAATTTCACACTGGACAAAATCCCTCCACAAAAACACAACTCAGCCTCACAACTTAATACCATGTTGGTGGCATTTGATCCTACAACCGACTTGGTCTTATAATATCTCCCTATGGTTCAATTATTAAGGTCTTTAAGGGCTAATTAAGGTGAGTAATTACAACACTTCATCGAGAATTTAAAAGAATTATAATGAGATAATACTCACTGTAAATACTACTATGATAATGTGATATATTCTATGTTGAAAAATCCTCTCAGCTTCCAGCATTTTGAAAAATATATAATCCGCAAATTTTTATGCATACACGTTAAGCTAAAGTTTAAACATTTATCATAGTCTAATTTGCTACATCAACAGACTAAGAAACTCATCTTAAGGAAACCTTTATTATTATTATTATTATAACTATTATTATTATTATTATTATTATTACTGTAATTATGAAACCGGAGCCGTATATCGTCCAGTATTGGCCAGCTGCTGTGTGTCGGGCCGAGAGTGTCTGAAAACAACTCACTAGTTACCTCAAGAGATGACAGCTTGACGAGGCACAGTATATTGGTCTCTCGGATGGAAAATTAGCTTTCTAATTTTACGGCCAAGCGTCTGGCGACAGATTATGAGCTTTCGAGAGACTGAGAGACCTGTGGGACTGTAAGGACCTTTGCACATCTGGCCTCCTCTGTCGCCCGGGGCAGTACCGTGAGAGAAACCGCACGCAGAATTCTCAAAACATGAAGATCTTCTGTCTGTAATGTAATACCCAGAGAAATAGATCATCCCTCCTTAAATTTTAAATTTTGTTAACTGGTGTATTAATAACCTATAATTAACGCATAGAAACCTTAGGTGTTAAAGCGCAGTAATACATAATAGCGTCTGTAATTCTTAACAAGGTATAATCTAGTCATTTTAGTTTATGATAAAATTGTTAAAACACAGAAATACAAATAAACAACAATTCTTATAGGCTCTTGTATTAAATTTTGAGGAGGAATCCTAATGTTAAGATGTATTTAAATGGATTCCTTAAGCCAAAGTACAGACGATAGGACCATATAGCTTCATTATAGGCCAGAACAAGAGGTACATTACATCCACAGGTGTAAATCAGACCCCAATCCCAACACCGGTTTATAGGACAGTCTTTTGTTTCACCTTCAGATAACTTATTTACCACTGTTATTAAGCGAGTTCTGGCTATATTGCAAGTAGTGATTTCTCGTAATTATTAATTCAAACACTAGCACTTTAATAAACAATAAGCCATCAGTCGACTTGAATTTATAAAAAAAAAAAATACTGTATGTGTATTGTATTATGAAGCAATCCTATGACATGGAAATTTAATGGTCCTTATTTCTCGTCCTTATTATTCCAAGCAGTGTCTGTACCGGTTACTGAAACACAACCATTATTATTATTATTATTATTATTATTATTATTATTATTATTATTATTCCGCCATGGAGGTTTGTGGTAAGTAACGGTGTGGTAGGTGAGTGATACACATGGCTCTTTGTGTGACGAATTATGTGATGTAACCTTAGCGTGTGTCACCTATGGTAGTCTGTTCTCTCTCTGAATTGTGTTTACAAGACGCTCCCGGCCATGGATGACCTGCTCTAGAGGTAAATAATGTCGTTATATATATATATATAAATATATATACAGTATATGAGATTTTTGGCCGTGATAACACAATGACGTCACACACACGATATCAACCTACGTCATTTTGTACAGATGCAAATGTGTATTTTTTCTTCTCAGCTTTCTCTCTTGACATAGTTTTTTTTCCAGTATAAATGTAATATATAAGACCCATATTTATTTATTAATTTGTTTATCTGTTTTGGTTTACCGAATAAAAACAAAGTTATCCGGACATCATCTATCAGGAGTTAACACCTCTTTAGAATAAAATTATATCAATCAATCATAAGGAAAGAGCATCGATTTTATCTCCTTGGTCGCCCCCAGCACTAGGTTACTATCATCACCTTTGTCTGTATGTAAAGTTAGTCGTTATATTAAAGAGAACAGTGTGGTAGACAGTATGTCTGTAAAGTGTAATTCACCTAAAGCTACACGTGACTGCTGAAGGATCCTCAAGATATCCACGTTATCCTCCTCGATGTGGCTGGGAACAAAAGGACTCTGAATAGGATCAACATGTTATGCAAAGTCGCAGGAGACGGGATAGCATCAGTCAGTGAGACACGCTGCTGCTGCCACCACCACCTCCTGTCAGCCAGTCTACCACCACCTCCGGCGGCCACCACCACCTCCTTCCGCCACCACCACCTCCTACCACCAGCACCACCTCCTACCACCAGCACCACCTCCTGCCAGCCCGTCTACCACCACCACCACCACCTCCTTCCGCCACCACCACCTCCTACCACCAGCACCACCTCCTACCACCAGCACCACCTCCTGCCAGCCCGTCTACCACCACCACCACCACCTCCTTCCGCCACCACCACCTCCTACCACCAGCACCACCTCCCCACCAGCCACAACCACACCACCTCCTACCACCAGCACCACCTCCTACCACCAGCACCACCTGCCACAACCACCAGCACCACCTCCTACCACCAGCACCACCTCCTGCCAGCCCGTCTACCACCACCACCTCCACCACTACCACCTCCTACCGCCACCACCACCTCCTACCACTACTTGCTGCCACCACCACCAATACTACCACCTCCCACCACTACCACCACCACCACCTCCTACCACTACTTGCTGCCACCACCTCCTACCACTACCACCTCCTACCGCCACCACAACCTCCTACCCTACCACAACCTCCTTCCACCACCTACACACCTCCTACCACTACCACAACCTCCTACCACCACCTCCTACCACCACCCACACACCTCCTACCACCTACCACAACCTCCTACCACCACCTCCTACCACCACCCACACACCTCCTACCCCTACCACAACCTCCTTCCACCACCTACACACCTACCACTACCACCACCTCCTACCACCACCCACACACCTCCTCACACTGTACCATATAACGTCCTCTTAGCGTAACCATACAAACAAATGATGAATAATGTACAATTAATTTAAGTTACAAAGAAGTGTATGTTTATGTTAATGTAACACGGACACACACACACACACGCACACACTCTCTCTCTCTCTCTCTCTCTCTCTCTCTCTCTCTCTCTCTCTCTCTCTCTCTCTCACCCGTGAGCGTCAGGTCCACACCACAATTCACGGGACGTCCTCTACCGTCATGACTTACAGCGCTGCCACTCTCCCTCCCTCGATTCATCTCACTGTCAGCTGACCTCGCCACTCTACCAGCATCACTTAACTTTCTATACAACCACTTAAATAAATTTATAATCAATCTCACACGAAAAACATTCTCAGAGGTCAATTTTAAGGCCAGGAGTGATGAGATGCCAGAATCATGAGGTGGTAGTGAGGAAGGCCACCTGCGTCATCAACAAATGCGCAAAAGTATATAAAAAAAAATTAAACTTGATATTCCTAAAGAAACAAGTACAGTGTATATAACAGTGATGAGAACAAGCGGCTGCTGGCCAGGATGAACAGCAGTGACTCACAGGATGTCCTACCATACAGTAGGCTATAGCACCTTACACCAGGGATACAGACATACTGTACTGTATAAGATATTGATAGTTGGTGAAGAAAGACCTAAACATCTTTTGGAGTATATTTACCCTTAATGAGACGTATGATAAGTGTTTATTACTTCTGGCGGCCTGAAGATCTGTCGCCCCAGCTTATTTCATAACCTAACCTAACCTAACCTAACCCCCCACTTATGGTAGCATTAGGGTGGTTATTATTGATGTTCTCACGAAGACCTACTTAACAATGTCTATATAAACATCGTTGCTAAAGAAAATAATGATATATAAACACAACCCACATCACAGCAACAACATCCAAACATCAAATACAACCCACATCACAACAAACACATCCCACATCACAACAAACACATCCCACATCACAATAAACACATCCCACATCACAACAAACACATCCCACATCCACAAAACATCGTCATCGTCCACCTTTCAACTCCACCATCTTAGGAGGCCGAGGGAGCCTATGTCAATTAACATTCACACACCACCTCCCCCCTCCTTCACTAAAAACATGTACACTCCCTCTTATGGTATCTAAGCTATAGGGGCTACTACGTCTCCTCGACACACTGATTGACGGCACCAAGGCCTTTGCAACACCGCAGCCCTCCTCGGTTTAAATACTTTCGTTAGCTCTACACCGACAGCATCACTCTATAGGTTAATGGATCACCTGAAGATTAGGTACCTGCCGCCCAGTTTATTTTGAAGGGTGATTAAACAGCCTAAAGCTAACCTAACCTAATCTAATTCAAAGCTAACCTAACCTATTATAACCTAAACCTAATCTAATTTAAAGCTAACTTAACCAAACCTAACATAAAATAAGTTAATATAACCAAACTTAACCTAACCTATCCTAACTTAACCAGACCCCCATGATAGCATCGAGGTATTTTAACATGTGGTGAAAAAAAAACTGATTTAACTTGGAATAAAAAAACAAAAAAATTTAACATAACTAATGAAGAGGAGGAATTGAACATATGTATACATTGAAGAATACTGAAGAATGAATGGGGGGAAGAGAGGAAGTAGACGATAGACGATATTAAAGGGTATAGGAAAAATAGGGTGATAGCAAGGGTTATGTAAAGTTGGATAAGAGAGAGAGAGAGAGAGCTGATGTGAATGAAACAGGAATAGGCAGAGGGTGAATGACAAAGGAGAGCGTTAGGAGAGAGATAACAACAAGATCGGAATAACTGAACATGACAGAGGGAGAGAGAGAGAGAGAGAGCTAAGTATATCATAGAGGGGAGAAGAACTAAGGAACATGGAGTAATAAAGGAAGGGAACATGAGAGAGAGAGAGAGAGAGAGAGAGAGAGAGAGAGAGAGGTGTAGTAGAGTAACAGAGGAAGAAAGAGAAGTTGTAACACAGGAACAGAAGAAATGACTGATAAAAAAGAAGGAAGAGAAAAAGAGAGGGATGAATAACAAAAGAAGAAAAGAGGAAGTGAAAAACAAAGGCAGAGAAAAAAAGGAAATGAACAACGAAAGAAGACAAAAAAGAAAATATGAATAAAAAGACAGGAAAAAGAGAACTGAATAAATAAGAGAGAAAAGAAATCCACGGGGGGAAGGAATAAAAAGAGGAAGAGGGGGGAATTGAATAGTGAACACGTTAGGCAAGGAGAGGGGGGGAGAAAGAGGAGGAGAAGGAAGAAAGAGGAGGAGGAGGAGGAGGATAGAAGAGAAACACGCAGGTAGGTAGGTAGGTAGATAGATAGATATAGCGGGAAGAGAAGAGAAGCAGCGGGAGGAAGGAAAGCTATGAATAAAAGAAAGACAAGAGATGTGAATAAGAAAGGGTGAGGTGGCACAGTAAATAAACAAGAGAGAAGCGAGCGAAGCGGTGAATAAGAGAGAGAGAACTGACGCTGTGAATAAAGGAGGGACGAATAGGAGAAGTGAGTTAAGGGGGAGCTGAGAACACATCCCCAGAGAGAGAGAGAGAGAGAGAGAGAGAGAGAGAGAGAGAGAGAGAGAGAGAGAGAGAGAGAGAGAGAGAGAGCTGGGCAGATGAATAGTGAAACAGAGATAAAGAGTAGAATAAGAACAGAAATATGGGTTAAATTATGAAACAATATAAGAAAAGAGAGACAGACAGACAGATTGATAGTGGAAAACAGAAAAAAGTAGAAGTGAGAGAATGAGAGGCATAGATAGATAGATAGATAGATAGATAGTGAAAGAGTGAGAAGGAAATTAATAAATAGATAATAAGAGAGAAGGAAATTTAGGAATGAGTAAAAATGAAAGTAATGTTAATACAAAGTGAAAGATTTTCATCACCGTTCATTATTCAACAGTGTGACAATGAAGAATGAATGCTTAATTGGTCTCTCATTATGAATAATTGCATATAATTAATCAGGAAAACGTCACATTATTAAAATAAATAAAATAAATAAACAATTGCTTCACAGAAAAAAAAGGATTTGTTTACGCCGTTAAAAGGGGAAACTGGTGAAATATCCTCAACATTTTCTTTCATTTTTTTCCCTTGTCAATTGCCTCAAGAACTGAATATAAATGCAATCAGTATATTATAAATTTCTTGTTTTAGGCCACGTATTATTTAATGATTTTCTTCCGAGTGTCCCAGTGACTCCATCGCAGTGTTTACAAATGACGTTGGTAATGGTAATATGTAGCGATAACTAAAGTAGATTTTAACATCCAGAATTTAATCATATTACTTTTTCTAGATGCGTCAATCAGCTTTGAAAATATTAATCCTGACTGACAGTGACTGACAGAACTTTTAATTTATCTCATGTTGCCGTAGATTATAAGTTTTTTTTATCAGGAATACAATATTTTGTACCTGTTTATACCTGGTAATGGCAAATGCCTACATAAACTTACATAGTGAGGCCAGAGTTTGTAACCAAAATCGTTGCTGGTGTAATGTCCATATTATGTATTATAATTTGTTGCCAGAATGAAGACGTTGTACTTTCAGTGAGAAATGAGAGTTAGGTCAGAAGGTCAGATAACTGTCTGGTATATAATAAGGACGTGTTTGTTTTGTTTTTTTCATCAATTCTTCAGTGACGGAGAGGAAAACGATCCTATGATGGTTTGGACAGTGTTGCAGGCTTAAGTTGGAGTGATTTTGATAGTAAAATTTTAGCTTCCTTTTAACACGCTTCAATATGTATCACTTTTATACCATCACCACTTAGAAATGATTTTATAACATTTTTACATACATAAGGAAAAGTACTGTTGGTTATAAGTATCTGAGTTAAGGTTTAGCTTTAATGACGCTTACCCAGAATATATACTGCAGTCTTTAACTCGCTGAGACAGAGCTGTCTAGTCAGTGCTGAGTGACCTGCTAGACAGGCTGACGAAGTTAACAACAGAGAGAGAGAGAGGGGGGGGGGGAGAGACAGAGGACATAAGTGAGGCAAAAGAATGAATGATTATAAGGATATAATGAGACCTTAATATACACTAAAACTAGTTCACCCCCAGAGCTTCAGTATCTCTGTCTCGCACTACTAGCAAGAACTAGCCATGAAGCTGAACATAAACGGTGGAGGGAGAGAGAGAGCAGACGGGGCAGTAAAACATCTCTGAATTAAAGTTAAGACTCCTGTGACGGACCTGTGCGCGGTGGCTGGCTTGACTGCTGACTTGTCAGTTCGTGGGCCGTGCAATGTCAGTCAGGAGTGACGCCATAGTGGACTACGGATGCCACGGGCTCCATTTTACATATTTGTGCCCAAGTGGCTTGTATACAAAGTCTTGTTTTATCATAGACAATGAGATATATGCTAAATATATTCGCGATCATTGTTTCATTTTGATGTGAGACCGATATTGTGCCCCTGATTGTCTTAGTTAGAACTATTGCTGGTTGTGTTAGGTGTTAGGTGCTCAACATGTGTCTTTATGTTATGCTTTTTCTACTACCTTGGTAAGTTTTCTATAGAGTTGAAATTATAATTGTATGCAATATACAGCTGTACTTGACAAGTTCTCCAACCACCCACTGTACCTGGGTATTAAATGAGTTATACTGTATACAGTATATAATTCAACATTAACACGACTTTAGTGGTTATATCTTACGTTACTAATTTCAACATAAAAGACGAACCAACCTCATTTATCTTTCAGTGTTATGTAAATAAATACACGAAAACGATAAGTTAAGGAACATCGCTCTTCAAAAACCAGTCATCAGATATTTACCAATGTTCCTAAAGAAAAAAATAAGTGAGTGATTAGTTAATGAATAGCGTTATTATTCCATCAAGAGGAGTGACGAGGCTGCAGGGTCTGGTCTGCCGTACACCTCCAGCAGGGAGTGTGGTGTTCCTGACGCTTCTCCACAACTTTGCATAACTAATCCACGATAATTGCTGGTTTCCCGGATCAACTTGATTGGATTAGAATATCATCAACATGTTATGAATCCGTCACCCACTAATATTTCACATTTTTATACATTGAAAAGCGTGTTTGATGTACGCTGTTGTAGCCAGTGTATTTTTCTGATATAACGAGTATCGTATATAAACTGAAGGATGAATATTTCCAGTAAACACCCTAAAATCGTTCAGCGTTTCGATTACTTAAACTTTTTACAATATAAAGATACTTTCCAAAATAGGGAAGGTCTCTCTCTTTCTTAACTTTCAATACTTATCGTCTAATTTATGAGCTATAACTTTCCACAATTTAAGTAATTTGTGTCTTGTGGGGATATAAGTAAGCTAAGTCTCTATCATATTATATCACTCGGAAGACGTAAATGTAGAGAGGCAGTTTAGTTGTTATATAGACGAAAAAGGCATCAGTTTATTCCATCATATTATTAACTAGTTTTATTTCGCATATAATACACTAAATATCTCCTATTTCTTGCTAATCGAGTACATATTTTTTATTGTGAATTTATGTAGTATACTTGTTTAAAGACGTGTTACTTGTTGAAGTGTAGTAATACATTATAACATCAACAACATTCTATTACTTGATTCGCCGGGTAGATAAAGCCTTCAGAAAGAGGTACAAGGTATTCGTTGATCCCCCGTGAAAGAGGCAGTCGACAGGACTCCAAGACGTGGCATATCTAATGGACAATAATTGCAACCTGTCACCAGCACAGCAGGCCTAGACGGGCGGCCCAGACACAATAATGGAGCGGAGCGATGCACAAGGTCACCACCACCACTCAAACCCCCTTCCTCACTCACTCACTCACTCCTGCAGGTGCTGCGTGTGTTTCTATTGCGAGGTTTCTAAGGTGAAGGTAACTAATGCTGTATGGATAACTAATGTTTTGGGAATAACTAATACTGTGTAGATATTTAACACTGGATAACTAATGCTGTATAGATAAATGATGCTGTGTATAACTAACGTAGTGGTGAAGTTAGCTAATGCTGCTGGGTGGATAGCTAATATTGTATAGATAAATACTATATTATGTATGATAAATGCTGTATAGGACAAATATTTTCTCTATTCCAGATAAAAGTGGAATAACTGTACAAACAGGCACAATGAAATAAAATTGGGATAAGCAAAGCAAATGGTCATAAACACAGAAAGTACTCTTAAACACAGAAAATGGTCATAAACAGAAAATGGACATCACAGAAAACGGACAGAAACAAAGAAAATACACACAAACGAAAATAGACAAACACAGAGAATAAAGATCAGCCAACCAAATAGGCATAAACACACACACCAAAAAAAAAACATAGGAGCAATACGAACTTCTGAGAGGACAGGAAAAGAGACGTCAGGGAGAAGATATGGCAGTAACGAGGAAGAATAGCCCCGAGTGGATCAAGGGGAGACTTATGACTTACTGATGCCTCGAGACCCGAGTTGAAGCACGTACCGATGTCGTCACTCTTGGACTTGTAAACATTAGACCAAGTTGGGATATATCTCTATCCTCACATCCACGTATTTTTATTAAGGCGATATAAATAACACTGATCTATTTATAGCAGCGTGGGGGGGGGGGTCCGTAGTAGAGTTAAATATATTTAATGTAGTTAGTATGGTTGATAGTTTAACTTAAGTTATTATTTTATATTTATTAAACCTGTATGTGTAGATATCGTAATGGATTATTCTTGGGGAGATTGTGAAGCCTTTGCACGAGCAGGTTCAACGTGACACTACTCAGGTGTGTGTGTGTGTGTGTGTGTGTGAACATTCTTTGATGGAAAACTTAACTTATTATCTTTACAATAAAAAAAGTAAGATAGTTAGGCTGGTGACTCAATACTAAACTACTACCTTTAGAGACCGCACGTAAACAACCTCACTCTATAATAATGCATTTAACAGCTCAGGTCTGCCATATAAACTAACAGTAAAGAAAGATTTTAGATCATTATACAGAAATTCCTCTCACAGACGTATGTTAAAAAAAACTGACATAGTGGCTATTGTGATTGAAACTAATACACAGACTCGTTATTGCCTTACTGGAATATCGTAATGATTGAAAGAAATTATAACGAAGAAATGGTCGTTTAGTGTATCAGAAGGAGATTTTTTTGTATTTTATATAATTTTATATTTGAGAGAAAATAAATATCATAAGCATTTTGCCCTATGTGTGATGGGTAGGTGTTGTTAAAATCAATAATCCATTTAATTCCGACAAAAAGACTTATTGGAAGTTTATTTACAGTTTCTCTTGAAGGAGAGAATTTCTTAATTAAAATCATCGCATTGTGGTATTGGTGTTATAATGTATTACTGCGCTTCAACAACTGAGATCTTGGCCATCGTATTCTAAGTCATCAACGTGTAAAAATGATGAGTGATAATGTGTAACTCTTCCCCGCCGTTCCATTTATCCATCACGTTGGTTGGATGATACATATGAGAATGCCTGCCTGGATGTCATGTCACAATACCACCATGGGGCTGTTCATGTCACAATGCACTATGCTGTATGTAATAACGACAACCACTGACAATAGCACGTGCGTTACTATTCATCTCATCTTCTCACGTCGAAGGGAGGATGAGACGAACGATTAAGATTCTGAGATAATGGTATAAGAGAACTTGTACCCCTGATTGACTCAAGACACAAACACGATTAGTAACATAGCGTTGAAATTACTCTGTAAATCTAAAGTAGCTAGATACGTTCTCTCTGCACCAAAGAGGGTTAAAACATACGAGCAGTGGAAAACTCGATCAAAGAATATTAAAATATGGTATAATGTCTTTAAGCGCGTATTACATAGAATAGTTATGATTTTCTTTTTAAATTAAGAGGGATCACGTGAAGATTAGGCTCCCCAGTTTATTTCACATATATTTTAAACACCCTAATGCTAATCTAACCTAACTAATATAACATAAACTAGCCCCCAAGTAGCGCTCGAGTAACTAGCCCCCAGGTAGCGCTCGAGTAACTAGCCCCCAGGTAGCGCTTGAGTGTTTAATCATCAGGTGAAAAAAAAGGGTGCCTAATCTTCACATGATCCAGTAAAGTATACACTCTTGGTGCAAAAGTGCATAAATATGACAAACAATCGCCACTGAAGACTTTAAGAACAGTGGCTCGTGCGTGTAGCGGTTGTGGAGTTGACCAGTCGGAGGCTATTGACTTGAGACGCTTTACATTGTTTAACTCACCCAAACACACAATGGCTCCTGCCGGCAACGCGCGCATTGTTCACCATGACACCCGGGGCAGCTACCAGGCTCTGGGTGTTCACAATGACGCTACCAGGCTCTGGGTGTTCACAATGACGCTACCAGGCTCTGGGTGTTCACAATGACACTACCAGGCTCTGGGTACTCACTATGACACTACCAGGCTATGGGTGTTCACAATGACACTACCAGGCTCTGGGTGTTCACAATGACACTACCAGGCTCTGGGTGTTCACAATGACACTACCAGGCTCTGGGTGTTCACAATGACACTACCAGGCTCTGGGTGTTCACTACACTACCAGGCTCTTGGGTGTGCACCAGGCTCTGGGTGTTCACAATGACACAACCAGGCTCTGGGTGTTCACAACACTACCAGGCTCTGGGTGTTCACAGCCTACCAGGCTCTGGGTGTTCAATACACTACCAGGCTCTGGGTGTTCACAATGGCTCTGGGTGTTCTAATGACACTACCAGGCTCTGGGTGTTGGCTCTGGGTGTTCAATGACACTACCAGGCTCTGGGTACTCACTATGACACTACCAGGCTCTGGTGTTCACAATGACACTACCAGGCTCTGGGTGTTCACACAGGCTCTGACACACTACCAGGCTCTGGGTGTTCACAATGACACTACCAGGCTCTGGGTGTTCACAATGACACTACCAGGCTCTGGGTGTTCACAATGACACTACCAGGCTCTGGGTGTTCACAATGACACTACCAGGCTCTGGGTGTTCACAATAACACTACCAGGCTCTGGGTGCTCACTATGACACCCGGGGCAGCAACCAGACTCTGTGTGCTCTAGATCTCAGGCAGGGTGGCGGCGTCTGCTCGAAGTACTGTTCGTGAGGTCGTCCCTTTAACAGACCTCACCAGCTTCGTCCCCAAAACACCTCCTACAGGAAAGTCCGTAAAATATAACCACAAAACACACCGCAGTGAAATCCCGAAAATACAGCCTACTACTGCACGGTGTCCCTTATAACACGTCGTCCAGAGGTGACAAAGCGAACAAAAGATCAAGTCCTGTACCACAAACGTTCAAAGAAGACATTGTTTCTGGTACTATAAGGGTTGAAGACCTCCATAAGGTCAAGTTTATTTTACCTGGATTTGTTTTTTCTCTCTCTATCTCTCACCTCAGCTCGTGCTGGACTTACACTATCGTATATCTTATCTACCAAGTCCTGCGTTTCTTTACTCCAGACAGTGACACATTGACCCCTGCTAGAGTCGAGGCTTCATCAGGTACCCGGGGAAGGAGCGGTGTACGATGCAACACTTCTGAATTCACTTACATGGATAATCAAGGTATTTTCTTTTTTCTTTTTTTTTCTTTAATCTCATCTCTGTTGTCCCTTAAGATCAAAATGGTTCATGGGAGTTGCTTAGTCACCAATATTTTATTTCATGAGTTATGGATGCTGCTCGTATTGTGTGTTTTTATTTTATTTTTTTTTTATTTTACTGTTATTTTTTCCTGATAGAAGATCTATTTCGTCGGGCGTTTCTCTACTGTCATATTGTCTCGTGTGTGTGTGTGTGTGTGTGTGTGTGTGTGTGTGTGTGTGTGTGTCAGTGAACCAGAGGCTGGAGGGTGAACAGTAGGAAGCATTCGAGATCAACCTCGACAATAGGGGTGAGAAAGCGACGTCAAACAGCACCATTACGTATCAACGAAGACTCTGCAATATCTTCAACAAGATGTAGTGACATAGTCTGTTGTGCTATAAGCCATAAACACAATAAAATATTAACCTGTACTATTTTCTCTTTTTTTTTGGGGGGGGGGGGGAACCAAAACATTAGGCACCCCAGCTTATTTCACGTGATGATTAAGCAACTTAACTCTCACCTAACCTAATCTGACATGATATAACTTAACATAACCAAACCAAACCAAACCAAACCAAACCAAACCCAACCAGGTAGTGTTAGGATGTTTGACCACGAGGTGAATATAAAGTAGAGTGTCTTAGCTTCAGGTGATCCCATTCTTTTCCTGCCCTTGTGATGGACAGAAGTGATTCACATGACACTTTGCCCTCTAAAGGTAAATATTTCTGATAAAGTGACATACATATACAGGTTAGGCTTACCTTACGTAGTACACCGTGTGGGTTAAAGGGTTTGTTGTGGACACATTAACTGGGTTATTATTACAGTGGATGATTTACTCTGTATGTGATTGTTATTGATGTATGTATATCCACGCTTCAATGACTATTAAATACTAATACTAATAGAAGCTCTTTCTTATTTTATGGGAATTAAATGTATTGCCTAAATTTACTACTCAATGTTATGAAGAGTTAAAGACACACGGGTAGTAGGTAGTAAGCAGCTATCAAACAGGGAGGTACTACCGTCTGGGAAGATATTGAAAGCATAATGTGTTGTCTAATGGTAGACTCTGGTGCCATATGGCACCACGAAAATTGTGACCAAGTCCCAAGGTGCTGATCTGATTTTCTGCCTCATTTACATACAATTGCAGGGTCTCAATTGTTTCTCTTACTTTGACAACACAACATACATATATTGTTTCTCACTCTTGATCTTTTTTTTTCATTTTTGCATTTGTTTGTGGTTCTTTATTATTATTATTATTATTATTATTATTATTATTATTATTATTATTATTATTATTATTATTATTATTATCACATTTTCGCCCCCCAGGCCCCGATGTAGGTCAGTGACTTGTGCCCGAGTGGGCTAATCCACATTATATTAACAAAAAAAACAAAAAAAAAACAAAAACGTGGTCAGTGTAACGACAAACACGTATGTACTGGTGTCATCTCTGTTGGATAGAAAGTATGATAAGGTCTATATATTTATCAAACTCTGGTAGAAATATTAGGCTCCAGGCATAGTTAGTATAGTACAATAATACCTTAAAACAACGGGAATAAACTCAAAGTAGGATGAAGTGTAGAAAATAAATCTTGTTTGAATCATATAAATGTTACCCTGCAACCCCAGTTTCATTTACCTGGGGAAATTAAACACCTTAACACTACATGGGGGTTAGGTTAGGTTAGCTTTAGATAGGATTAGGTTAGGTTAGCTTTGGGCAAGGTTATGTTAAATTACCATTAGATTGGTTTAATCTTACGGTGAAACAACCTGGTGACGAATCTTCATGCTGAGCCACAGAAGAAAAAACACACAACAATAAAGTAAGATTCATCAACACGACGAAAATAATGAGGCTTTGTGTCGTCCTGAGTCGGTACAAGTTAAGATTGTAAGAGTTGTGTTCAGTACTTAATGATCCTGATAGTTTAAACTCTAACATGATAAATGACGCAAGAGAGAGTTCTACAAAATGGTGATGAGAGTTTTGTTCTTGTCATGTGATGTAATGATCAGACGTCATAACTCTTAACTTGGTGTCAGCCAGAGAAGTATTTTGTGGGGTTTTTTTTCCAGCAAGAGTTTGATATGATTCGCCCCCCAGCATATTAAACCATATAATTATCTCTTTAAGTTAACCTAACCTAATCTAATCTAACCTAACCTTACCTAAAGTTAACCTAACCCAGCCTTACCTAAAGCTAACCTAACCAAACATAACCTTACTTTAAGCTAATCTAACTCAACCTTAACTAAAGCTAACCTAACATAACCTAAAGCTAACCTAACCCAACCTTACCTAAAGCTAACCTAACCAAACATAACCTTACTTTAAGCTAACCCAACCTTACCTAAAGCTAACCTAACATAACGTAACCTAAAGCTAACCTAACCTAAACAAACTTAACTCTAGCCTAACCTAATTTTCAAATGCAATAAGATAGGGAGGGGAAGTGGGGCGAATCTTCAAGTGATCCTTCAGTCAATTAGTGGGTTGTGTACTGTCCACTCTTGTTTATTATGGATGAGAAGTGATACAACGACTGGGGGTCTTTCTTGGACACATACTGAAGACCGTTTGTGCAATAACCACCAACATTTACGAAATTCCACCTGGTTTGTATTTCACCTGGGGTCCAATTAGTCACATGATCGAGTAGTAAGAAGCTGATCCTTTGATTATTATGATACATTAGAACGTTTCAACAATTAAGGTCTTGAAGCGCGTATGTTAGTTTAGTCAATACATTACTTATCATCAAATAAAAAGTAAGACGTGACATTGCTTCAGGACACAGGACGAGTGACATTCACACCAGGGCGCTCACGCATACTTCAGCGGTCAGTACAGTACCTCTCCCATCACCCTGCTACCATTCACTACTGGGTCAGGCAGGTCATTTGTCGTCAGTCTTTTGTTTTCCCAGAGTACACCTGCCTCACTCTTCATCCCAGGCCCTGATCTTCTCACTATTCACCCACTCACTTATAAATATGTAAATGAATGTATTATATGCATATATGCAGGCGGGCGTATATTGGCACTTAATATAAGTCAAAGAAACACAAGTTGAATCTATTTACGTTTATATACGTCAGGTTGTTGGCACTGAAGTCAATTACACACACACACACACACATTAAAATTGGATAGTAGTTATTATTTCACCCCGAAACGTTTATCTTTATTGGTGATGACAGTACATTTATTAACTGCAATACACCTTAAAAGACTGTACTTGTTGAAGAGTAAAAACACATTATAACATCAACATATTATTTCATTTAAATGTGAAAAAATATCTAATGTATAAACTGACGTAGTGAATGATAATTAAATACCTGTAGACGTTGAACCACCTTAATGCATTATAACTTTACTAGTAAGAAGGTATTAGCTCTGAGATACATTTTTTAAAGTTTATTTGTTGTCATAAAATAAATACAATGAGCGGTGACAACCCTGAGAGGTGAGGCAACTGAGTTAAAATAAGGAGAAGCAGTGAGACTCTAGCCGGAGTCCTCGAACAATCCTCCAGCAGTAGAAATTGGACAACTGTGATGCAAGGAATCATCACACAGACACAGCTGCTACCTTACAGTACACTATACGTTCTCGTAGTTGGTCATAGGAGTTAAGTCAGAACCAAGCAGAACACTCAGCCCGTCTGGTAATGTTTCGATCGTTCCGCTGTCAAGACTTGTCTATGTCTAGCATCCTAATACACGGAGTTATGTCTTTGTCTCTCGATGTATCTCCGGAGTTTAGACGAATAAATAGTGTTACAAACTTATAACAGTTGAGGTCTACGGTGTGTCTAGTCAAATGGTTGTGTGTGTGTGTGTGTGTGTGTGGCAGCGAGACATGGGTCACATACTGCACAGGAGGCACATCAAAGCACTTGAAAACTTCCACCAACGTAGTCTACGTTCCATCCTCCGAGTTCGCTGGGAAGACAAGAGAACAAATGCCAGTGTTCTTGCTGACACCATCTCTAGAAGCATCGAGGCTTCCGTTATCCATGAACAACTACGCTGGACTGGCCATGTTACCTTGCATGGACGACAGTACTGTAGACTGCCAAAGCAGCTACTTTACAGTCACCTAACGAATAGTAAACGTAACGCTGGCGGGCAACGGAAAAGGTACAAGGATAATCTTAAGACAAACCTGAAAAAGTGCCAAATCGAACCCCTCACCTGGGAGACGATTACTTCACACCGTAACGCTTGGAGGAGCACCACAGAAAGGAGGAGTCAAAACTTTCGAGTTAGCCCGACTGCATAACGAGGCAGACAAGAGCCAACGCCAGACAGACGCTGCCGCCGCCCCTCCCGCACTAGATGTAGCCCCCCACATGTGCAACTTCTGTGATCGACCCTGCCTAGGTGACATCCTTAATAACTCAGATCAGTGTATCATAGTTAGATGATTGTCATACCCGATTCCGAGTGACAGCAAAGTAGTAAAGTAGTAGTAGTAGTAGAGTGTGTGTGTGTGTGTGTGTGTGTGTGTGTGTGTGTGTGTGACCCCATCCCAGTCAAGGGTCTTGTACAGTACATGTTATTTGTCGCGTAATCTACTGTACATGTGAGCAAAACTTTCAAGACATTTTGATGACTTAACACCACGAACAACAGAACAAATCTTATTACACACACACACACACTTTGCGTGTAAGATAATGATGTAGGAAGCTGATTACAGTACATGTAAACGACTCGGTTCAGTAATTTTTAGACAAGTTTCCATTTTTCTTAAATTACAGCTTCAACTTCATCAATAACATTATCACACGGGAATACCTACACATGCCCTGTACCTAAATATGTACTATAATTTATCTTGCTTGAGTGAGCGTTTGTCTTCGAGTTAAATGACCTGATGTTATACAATACAAGGCCATCGACAAAGAGTGACCTGATTTTAAATAAGTATACATTATAATCTGGGTATTAATTACCCATCACCACAGAATGAACGCCATACTACACAAAGACATAACATAGTTTTATTTGTTGAAGTCAAGTGTCATGGTGTCCTGCTAACTTACGAGACGTGCTTAAAGACCTAAGTTCTTGAAGCGAAGTAATACATTATAAAAGCGACATTACCCTATACTAACGAATGACTTACCTTTCTCCGGGAGAAGAAAGTAATCAAGAGGACGGAAGAGATGTGTTTACACAAGACACCTGGCCTAATGAACTCCTATAGGTCGTCGGCTGGAAAATTCAACCTGCCAGCCGACAACACCCTCAGCATAAAACGATTTGTTTCTGTTATTGCTGATTTGGCCGTGATAATCCACAGCTAATCTCTTTTGATAGGTTATAAACACAGGCTAGATAAAATAAGCTATCCAATCTGGTACGAACTAACAACTGGGAGACACAGAGAAAGGGAGAGAGAGAGGGAGAAAGTAGAAAGAACCAACTAACTAACCCTTAGATGCTAGTCATGTAAATACAACTAGTCCACCACCACCACCATCTTGCTCTACCGAAGTGCTGCCCAGAGACTAACCAGTACTGCTGACCGACTTTCTGTCTTTTACTGTAACACATCTCGCTATTATCTCTCCCTGTACTTATCACTCTTCTAAATCGCGGCACTAAATTCAACACTTCACAACCTAAATAATGGTAGGCGCGCTGACAAATGATTGTAATTATACCGTAAGAATGCACCACCGCCCCTCAGGCAGAAATTGACCCATCTAGAATTATATAGTAATGTTTAAAGATTGCTGAGACAGTGAGTAAATTTCTCTTTGAAGTTCCGTCGAGTTGCCGAGGTGTGTTTATTGTATACTGCTGGCTTCTTGTGCTGTAGACCGCGTGTTTGTGTTTACTTAATGGCGTGTTGTTTGTACCTCTCTCTCTCTCTCTCTCTCTCTCTAAATGCGTCATCAATATTGTTTTTATTCTTGCATAAAAAAGGTTTAGCTTTTAACAGAAGTTTAAACAAATAAACCTGTAATAAATGAAATGGAAATAATCAACACTTTTGTCGTATTGTAAATCTTCTAATTATGTGTTTATTCAAAATTATCCCCTCAAAATTCAATCGGTTACAAAAATATGTGTACGGTAGTCTTTCACTATACTCGTAAACATTACAGTATAAACCTAAGACCAATTTAACCTGTGTAAATGAGTATACCCTAGCCAAGGCTCCATTAGTATGAGGGCCTTATAGTGACGTTTACCACCTCACTCAATTGTTAAAAAATACCAACTGTATAACGCATTTTTAAGCCTTGAGACCTCCGCTACATAACCCTGGTAGTTGAAACAGAGAAACGAGAGACTTATAGATCAGAAACTAACACAAAGACACGAATGAAAGACGTTGATGAGGATACACCTTCAGGATAAATGATTCCCACACCTGATCATATTATCCAGCACCACACTTCCTCCGGGCCATGGTAGTAACATCTCAGGTAGTACACAAGTGGTAAACGCTCAAGAAGTACAACGGAAGCGCTCCTAACATCTCTTAATGGCTACAGCCTTCAACAGCGAGACACTCTATCCACTTCATTTCTTTTACCCCGCAGGTTGAATAATCATAACGAGTTTGTCTTTATTTGAAGCATAAACGACCAACAGTAAATGACATAGAAGTGCTGGCTTAATAAGAAGCTCGGGTGATTTATCGTCTGATGGTTGCTTAGGCTATCGACTGTGGACACGCCTCGGCCAGTTTGCGAAGTCGACTTGATTATTATGTAGCTATCGTCTCTGCCCAGGAAATATTTAGAATTAATACTGCATCTATATTCTGGCTTGAGAATGGCGGTTTTACAGAAGAAAATCATTAAGCGGAAGAGATTTATAAGTTAGACCAGAGTTAGCATAGCAGATGTTATACGGGGGAGAGTGAGACTGGCATCTTTACAGGAATCTCGCACCACCCGCGGCCAACTGTCGGCCCGACACACAACAGACGCGCGGCGTTATGTTAGAACCACAACCAGCTATGCTAATACTACACACATAACCAAACAACCTTAACTTTTTTATTTCAAGATAAACACTTCAATAATAATGAATTTGGAAATAGTTAACAAATTACGTAAAAAATAACATCAGCAAACTACTTTGTTTACGGTTGGTGAACTAAAAGAATTTCCTTTCCCCGGTTATTACCGGCCATAACATCATAATACGACATTTCGCATGTGTGACCTTTACTTTAGGAGGTAATAATCGATAAATCTGGTCGCAGGCAATAGTCTTTACCGTCACAGTTGTCTCGTGCCTCAACTGACAATTCATCAACCTTACCAGATGAGTTTTATGTCTGCTTAATCATTTACCTCCAAGAGTGTGTTGACCGCCCCGTCGACAGTCTCAGAGTTACGTACGGTCCCACACCTAAGAGCTCATGTGAGAGTGACTAACCAGCTCACTTAACTACACCACAAATATGGCATCCAAAATGGCATTGCTCGAAGACTACTGTATCTCGATGTGCTCTCTTATCCTCCGGTACAGTACGTGAAGGAAATTTACTTACGACTCTTGAGAGAATCTGGCCACTGGTCAGGATTTCTGTTGCTCAGTTTATTGTCGCTTTTGTGTTGGTTTACTACAGGCGTCAGGACACTCCATAGTTGTGTGTCATACAAACATATAATTATAGAGAAACATTATATATGTATGTATAAGTTTGGCTCTAGTTCAGTAGACAGAGTTCGCTTTGCAATTAAATAGCCACAAGTCTCATAAAGATTGACCGCCCTCTTTGTACACTGAGCAGTAAACGTGGACAGTACTGGGTGCGTCTACCGATGGTGGAACAGCCCTTTAGTGAATTAGCATCCTGCCAAGAGGGTGAGGTAACCCACTCGCTGCTGAATGCTAAGGTTCAGGAAATCAACACCTGCCTGACCACCCGTTCGCCATGACAGGAAAATGGCTGTAGGAGTGAACAACTACATACACACACGAACCCCCACCAGCGGGTCAGTCCAAAGTTTCGAAGAAAGACAACTGAAATTTGGTACGGAAGTGCGGGTGGCATATTATATATATATATATATATATATATATATATATATATATATATATATATATATATATATATATATATATATATACATTGTAGATCCACAGTGGTGACATTGAGAAGATAAATCTTGATAAAAGCTCAGAGGAAAAAGGGAAACACTGGAGCACCTCAGAACCCATAGCCTCAGAGAACAACAAACAAACCAGAGCTGCTCCCTGTGTGTATATTATATTATACCACCTCTCTTTTATTTTACATCTTTTATCAATTTACATACATTAAGACTTTAGAGTTAAAATGGTTTAACAAAGAACTAAAAGATTGTGGACTTCCTCCCGTTCCTCAGAGGCTGCTGGACGAGTGCTGAGAACGTTCCCGACATTCCCTCCGTTGATATACAGTATAAATGTTATATAGTACAATTTGTTCTGCTGTACTCTAAGAAAGATTGATATGTTAATTATACGACTTATCTTAACATGTATACCAGAGCATGATGGCGCGTGAACCTGTACCGTAATATACACACACGAGCATAATAGTACAATACTCTGCGTGTGAGTACAAATGCCATATCGCCCCTAGCCGTACTTCGTTGACGGTCTGCATTCAGTCTATACAAAAGGCGCAGACTGGGTTGGTCAAGGTGGTGTTCGCTACGGAATGTGCCAAGTTGGTCACTCTGTCATGGTGCAGTCCTGATCACCACGCTAGCCCTGGGGATACTACCACGTTCACTCACTCTCTCACTCACTCACTCTACCTACCTTACTCACTACTCATTTTCGCTCACTCAATCATCATACTAACTCACTTACATACAGGTACTCAAAGCGCTCTCAAACTCACTTCCTGGCATACTCACTCATACTCGTTCGCTCACTCACCTAGGCACTCACTCGCTAGCATATTCACTCGTCAACGTTAACTCATGAAACTGAATTTGGAATTTCACTATACTCACTAATGCTAAAAACAGTTATATATGGCATATGTTACCCAAGTTTACGTCAGCAGCACCCTGATGACCCATACTCGATTAACTCACTGACTAACACGCTGAGAGATCTATTTTTTTCAAGGTTTGTTGCAGTTTATTTCTCATATGAACGGGCTACGATGGTGTTAGGTCAGGTTAATTTTTGTTTTTCTCTCTCTCTCTCTCTCTCTCTCTCTCTCTCTCTCTCTCTCTCTCTCTCTGTGTGTATTATGTATCATTGGGATATTTTTTTCGTTACTTCATTCGTATTTATCATGTTCTTTTTCTCTTTATCATCACGGTCTTTTCTAATTTCTCTTTGTGTTTTGATTCCTAGTTCTTCTTCCTTTCTTCAGTTCTGTATCATTCTTAACTTTCTGGGATACTTAGATAAAAGTGCATGACGAACGTACACATAACTGGGGTCAATATTTGTGAAAACTGGAAGCTCTCAGTCACTCAGATATATTGTGAGATCAAGAGCATAGACTTATTATTATTATTATTAGTATTAGTAGTAGTAGTAGCAGTAGTAGTAGTAGTAGTAGTAGTAGTAGTAGTAGCAGTAGTAGTAGTAGCAGTAGTAGTAGTAGTACATAAGACGATTGGTCTTGGCAACTTGTTCAACTTAGATCTAATGTGTGACAAACTTGTGACTATCCATCTCTCATATTTATTTATTGATGGACTAGCGTTATTACACTGTTAAAGACCTTAGTTGTTGAAGCGTAGTAATACATTATAACAGCAACATCTTAAAGACCTTAGTTGTTGAAGCGCAGTAATACATTATAACATCAACATCTTAAAGACCTTAGTTGTTGAAGCGCAGTAATACATTATAACATCAACATCCTAAAGACCTTAGCTGTTGAAGCGCAGTAATACATTGTAATACCACCCCCATAGTGCGCCGTCCAGCTGTAACTAGTCTCTACTGAAGGTGAGGTTGATCAGAGGAAGGATGAAGCTCTTCCTTCTCCCACGTTGAGGGCGGCGGCGTCCCTCGCTAACTCTCCCATCCTCCCTCCCTCCCACATACCCACACCCTTCACGCTCCCTCAAATATCCCACGTTGCTGGTAAAAGAATATAAGTCTTTCGTTAGTATGGGGTCACTTTACCAGTCTCTCCCACGCACGCCCAAATGATGATGGGTTGTCCTTAACACACACACACACACATACACATACACACACACACACACACACACACACACACACACACACAAAACTATTAATAAACCGTTTATTATCACACACACGCACACACATAACACACACATACACACTATTAATAAACCGTTTATTATCGCGCACACACGCACACACACACACACACACACACTTATGTGAGGGAGAGTCGACCATCACTCTGATCATCTCCTTTTCCTCATCCCTCCTCCACCACTCCCCTCATCCCTTCCTCTCCCACACTCTCTCATGTTCTCCTGTGTGGGCCTGGTGGTGGTGATGGCCGCCGCTGGCCCAGCACCTCCCAGGCTCGCCGTGATCACAGCAGCCTCGGCCTTGGCCTGTCAGAAACATTGTCTGCTCTGCAATTTTGAGTGATGAATGCCAGCGCGGTAGATCCCCACCACTCGCGCCAAATCACATCTCAGGTGTAGTTTGATGTGTATGTGTGTGTGGTGGGTATTTCGTGGCTGGGGTCTAGAGGGGTGTGTTGGTGTGGGAAGAGTGTGTGTGTGTGTGTGTGTGTGTGTGATACCATGGCATTTTACTATTTTTGAGAGAGTGGTCGAAGGCAGCAGCGAGCGAGTTCCTCTTGGACTGTATCAACCAACAAGTGTCCTGAACGAGTTTTTCCACTCAGGTGTTCTACGAGTACCTGGGTGGTTGCCTAGTAACGGAGGCACCGTAAACCAGTACACCATGTCAGCGTGGGAACAAAAACCCAACGAGAGCAAATCCTCGCTTGGAAAATTGACAAATAAAAAAACACAATTCCACCCATCACATGTATACACTTGCAGACATAATTCCCTGAGTTAAGATAAGAGCAGTCTTTAATAGTTATCATATGTGTGTGTTTAAGAGACGTGATGCTAAGCTTGTAGATGAAGATGTTATTGTTATTATTAGTAGTAGTAGTAGTAATAATAGTAGTAGTAGCATTAATATTATTTTATTATTTTTTGTTATTATTATCATTATTATTATTATTATATTATTATTATTTTTTTATTATTATACTAGAATCCATCATTTACACCAAGAAACACAACATATACAACAATACTCTCCACAATTGTTAGGAATGTTTAATGTAGTGTTCAAGATCGATTACGTCGAACGAGACATGAGTCGATCGTGGGTCGAGCTGTGATGCCAAGAAAAAGTGGAGCCCACGTCTCTCTCTCACACGCTCTGTTCGACCTTACGTGTCATACTGTGTTCTTGTGCCGGTTCCTATCAGTAGTGCAATCATATACCAAGACATCAGAACATATTCACTTCTATATTTATTCAACATTTTTTCCCCCTTGTTGAAGTTTATGTCCCATGTGAAGTTGAAGAATTGGTTTGTAAAAGTTGATGTTTATTTATTTCCAGTTTATGTAAAAATGATCTTCTTTCGTGCCTTATTTAACCTGATGTTTGATTGGATCACTTAAAGATTAGCCCCTCTTGTTTAATTCATTCTAAGATTAGTAAGCCCCAGCTTATTTCACTTCAAGATTAACCACGCTAACTTAACCTAACCTATTTCGCCAAGAAAGAGTTTATGTGGTTGATCTAAGGTCAAATAAGCAGGGGGGGCTAATTTTAAAGTTAAAAAAGCTGGAGGCGAGGCTTAAGGTGAAATAAGCAGGGGATAATCTGAAGATGAAATAAGTATGTGGCTAATATCCAACCCCTAAACCTAACACAAGCTTAACTCGCCCAAATTTAACACAAGCTTAACTTAGTTCAACTTAAACCTAATTCAAGCTAAACTTAATCTATTAAAAACCTAACAAAGCTTAACTTAACCCATTCAAACCTAACACAAGCTTAACTTAACGCATTCAAACCTAACACAAGCTTAACTTAACCCAAACCTAACACAATCTTAACTTAACACTACCTAAACCTAACACAAGCTTAACTCAACCCATTCAAACCTAACACAAGCTTAACTTAACCCAAACCTAAACCAAACACAAGCTTAACATAATCTCCCAAACTTAACACAAGCTTAACTTAACCCCAACCTAACCCTCCTCAGCCCTGGACCCACACATTCGTCATCGACCATAAAGATCAAATTTAGCGGATAATCAACAGCCATTAAACAGCCCGAAATCACACGTTATTCAAGTCGTTTTCACACAAATGACTGGAGGGCAAGTATACGTTTCCCCATGACCACTCACATCTACCACTTAACATCTAAGACTCTCTCTAATTGCACACTTGCACGGAAATACTAGTTGGTGTGGAGGGGTGTTGGTGGGTGGTGGAGGGTGGGGATGGAGAGGTGGAGGGGGAGGGGGTGTTGGTGGGTGGAGGGAGGTGTGGGGTAGAGGGTGTTGAGGGAGGGGGTGTTGGTGGGGGGTGGAGGGGAGGGTGTTGGTGGGGGGTGGAGGGAGGGGTGTTGGTGTAGAGGGAAGGGGTAGGAGGGAGGGAAATCAGAATCATTTATCTTACTCTGATGAGCGTGTGTTCATCTGGTGAGGATCAGATGCATTAGTTAGTCTATCATAGTGTTTAACCAACAACCATTTTTGCTCCTCCTCCTCCTCCTTCTGGCTCCAGGATACCAAGAACTATTTCCTGTAATGCGTGAGAAACATTGTATACACACACACACACACACACACACACACACACACACACACACACACACACACACACACACACACACACACACACACACACTTACACAAAAACTAGTATCTTTCGTCTTGGCGTAGGTAAGCAGCAGCGGCGGTAACAGAGGTAAGTCAGACCACCTCAGGTTTTCACACGACAAGACGTAGAATTATGGAGACAGCAATTGTCAGTCAAAGCTCGGGCATAATTGTGGTGTGTTACAGCGGCCGGGTGGAAACAGGTTATGTGGAGTTAGGTCATTTTTGGTTATACTTTTATTCATATTAGGTTAGGTTACGTTAGGCTAGTTTCTTTATGTTAGGTTAGATTAGTTGAGTTAGCTTTGAGTAGGTTAATTACGGAGTTAGTTAGGTTAAGTGTAGCCCAAAACACAAAAATCCATTCGAAATAAAAAAGAAAAAAATCCGAGCACCTGAAGATTAGCCCACCCCAGATTATTTTACCTGAAGATTACCTCCCCCTGACGCAAAGCAAAATTAACCGAAATTAACCTAGCCTAACTCCCCCCTCTCCAAGCTAGCATCAGGGCAGTTAATCTTCAAGTGAAATAAGCTGGAGTGTCTAATCTTCAAGTAACCCCAATATTCGTCTCGTATGAGGATCCCCAGCAAAAACTACAGGAGGATTTAAACAAACTTTCGCATGATCTGAAAAATAGCAGATTAAATTTAATGTGGACAAATGTAAAATACTTAGTCTAGGGGATGTAAACAGAGAAACCAGATATCAGATCAACAACGTTGTTATAGAGAAATCCAACTGTGAGAAAGACTTAGGAGTAATGATAAGTAGGAATCTTAAACCAAGTCAACAATGTGTATTTGCCCGAAACTAGGTTAACACAGTACTTGGGTTCATACAAAGGAGTGTAAGTTACAAGACCAGCGAGGTTATCCTAAAACTATACTGTATCTTGCGTTTGTAAGATCTAACTTGTGAATTACGCGGTTCAGTTCTGGTCACCGTACTACAAAATGGATATAAAATCCCTAGAAAGAATTCAGAGGAGAATGACAAGACTAATCCCGGGCATTAGGAACCTTGAGTACAGAGACAGCACGTTGAGTGAGGGGCGATATGATCGAGGTGTATAAATGGAAGTCAGGGATAAACAAATGTGATATATCAAAGGTACTCAAACTATCCAACCAGGAGCGAACTCGTAACAATGGTTTTAATTTAGACAAATTTAGATTTAGGCGCGAGATAGGTAAACATTAGTTTCGAAATAGAGTAGTGGATGAATGGAACTCAAATACGCTGGATAGCTCCAAACATAGAATGGATGGATATATGAGTTATAAGGGTTGGGTGTAAGCGGGACTGCCCAGTATGGGCCAATATGCCCGCTGCAGTTTCCTCCATTCATATGTTCTTATAATTTTTGATCGTTTGTAAGAAAGACGTCATTAAAACCTACACACATACATACACACAGTAAAATGGCTTACACATCTAGGCCAACCAATGCTGACTAACTTACTCACACACTGACAGATCACAATCCTCAGGTGCATTAGTTTGGTATTAAATGTTCTTATGAATGTTTTAATCGAGGTCTATTCATCATATTTTCACTTTCATGACATTACTTTCACAATTTTCATGCATCGTAATAATAATATAAATAAAAACATGGACTGAGACGTTGTACTCATATCAGTGGTTGTCGAGAGCGAACTGCAATTTTAATACAAGTTGATGACATAAACAACATGTTACATATTCTTTCCCTCATAACTGATCCACAGTAATGTAAGATGTTTATGTAATAGTGTATAACTGAGCTGCAACAACTAAGGTCTCTAAGCACATATTTTAGGTGTGTGTGTGTGTGTGTGTGTGTGTGTGTACTCGCGTCATCAAGACATAAATGCTTCACTTAAAGACTTATCACTCTAACACTATTTGGATAGGATGAGGTTAGGTTAGAGTTAAGGTGGTTAGTTAATCTTTAGGTGAAATAACATGGGGAGAATCGTTAGATGATCCAAATTTACTTCATGTTCTGTTTTTAGTGAAGTGACTCGGAATGAACCAAGTTAATACATTATAACATCAACTGGCCAATCATGCTGCCGAGTCATACGTTGAACATCACTAGAGAATCTACACAAGTTACAACTACTTGAACAAAAGAACAGAAATAGATATTGATAAAAAAAATAATCATAAATTGAACAGTATAAGTGAGTCTAGAATTATGGTAATTAACAAACATAAGAATCTGCCACAGGAAAAAACTTTAATCGAGTAATTGAATTAATAAGAGCCATATGGTGGATAGCCAGTGTGTCGTCTGTGATCAAAGGGTTCCTGTTGTTCTAAATTATAAGTTCTGAAACTCAAAATTGGCCATTAGACGAAGGGTTAACGATAACTCTATCAGATTAACGTGGCACGTCTGTGATTAACGTATTGATTCTGGTTAACCCTATAGTCGAGCTATTCCGCCCTGTCCGGTGTTCAATGTAGAAAAAAGTCGAAGAATTCATTACAGCTAATGGTGAAGGTAACTGAAATGAAATTGATTAAATTTGATATATTTATTAAAAAAAAAAGAGGGTACGGTGGCTGAGTGGATAGAAAGATCCCTTCCTGCCCTAAGGGTTGCTAGTTCAAGCCCAACTTTATATGGGTACCTAACATTACTGCTGGAGAAGCAAGACTGTCTACTCGTAAACCAAATGCGTATTATTCACTCTGCTGTATCCACACTGTCAGACCTATGTGTTACCCCACATTCATAAGAAAAAGACGTTAAAAACAATGAACACTTTCATAAACAATTTATATCAAGTGTCAGGTGGTGAAGCCCATTGTTCCTCGCTGTAAACATTGTGAAGTAATGATGAAGAACAGATGTGCAAGAAAACGATTGAAAGGAACGTAAAAGTAAGCCTATGCCCCTGGGCTTGTAGCGGTGTAGAGCACAGGTTGCCACCCCTGCAATAGTCAACAACGGGTCCCTAGCACTAAAAAGTAAACTGCCTCACAAAGGGACAACAGATAAGAGCCAGTGTTTGGGGCTGGGGCGCGTGACGGCCTCAGTGACGGTGTCGCCCACGTGAGTTAGACAGATAAAAAGCGACATTGTCCTGCCATGTAAACTTTTTTTTATCGACATGACCGCAGCAATGTGAAGGGCAAAGCGGGCACTGAGTACTGCTACGCGTATCTGAACCAACTTATTAACATTGAGTACGGCTACGTGTGTTTAAGCCAACGTATTAACACTCATTGTTGGTCTTATTCAATGGCTCATAATAATACAGTAAGTTTGAATAGGTCATGAAAATAAATTTCAACAAATCAGAAGAATAAGTTTAATAGATCATACGCTAATGTTTTAATAGCTCATGAGAGTAAGTTTTAATAGCTCATACAAACAAGTTTTAATAGCTCATGAGAGTAAGTTTTTGCAGATCAGGAGTACAAGTTTAATAGCTGATGACAGTCAGTTTTAATAGCTCATGACAGTCAGTTTTAATAGGTCATGACAGTCAGTTTTAATAGCTCATGACAGTCAGTTTTAATAGGTCAGACAGTCAGTTTTAATAGCTGATGACAGTCAGTTTTAATAGCTCATGACAGTCAGTTTTAATAACTCACGAGTTTGATTTTTTATCTTAATGTACTGTATATCCATGGAGCTTCTTAACCACGAGCCCATACATAAAAACAAGATACAAAATAGTACAACCATTTAAACAGCAGAATTATGCCTATTATTTGACCCAGAAGAGTTTTGGTAAGTTAGTATTCTGTAATATGTATTGAGTTACAGTAGTCATTGCAGTGAGAAAACAACATTGGAGACTTAACCTAACCTAATATAACCTAACCTAACATAACCTAGTCTAAGGCTAAACTAAACTAATTTAACCTATTCCAACATAACCTAACCCAACATATCCTAACCTAATATAAGATAAGCTAAGCTAAGCTAACCTAACCTAACTTAAACTAAACTAACATAACCTAACCTGATATAACCTAAACTAACCCCCTACTAGTAGAATTAGTTAGAAGTTTAAAAACCAAGTGAAATAGGCTAGGATGGGATCTAACTTTCAGATACGCCATAAAAAAAATTATTCCTATACCATAAAAACTGACTTGTATACATGTGTAATAACCAAACCTGTTAAGACACGTAAACACAACAACAAAAACAGATACACACACATACAACCTTTTAAAAACTGCCTATACAAAAAACTAAACCTCAGTGAATCGTGTGTGTGTGTGTGTGTGTGTGTGTGTGTGTGTGTGTGTGTGTGTGTGTGTGTGTGTGTGTTGTTGTTCAATAACACACATACGTACTCTCCTCAACGCTAAAACTCAAGTTCCTCACGTTAGAAGTTAGTAAAAAAAAAAAATATAAAAATATACATAAAAATCACCCGACGTAGCTAACTGTATTTGATGAGGTCTGGTGGCCTCCCTCACTACGGGTGGAATACTAAACACAGATCACTCGCTGATAAACACAAATATATGGGGATGTCATGACGCAACGAACACTCCCTACGTTAACAATTAGTGTCGCTACATCAATTACATCTGAATGTTTGGGGGGGATTATTTATTATTATTGTGGTGGAAATTAGGAAAATATGTTGATTTGTTGGTGTGTGTGTGTGTGTGTGTGTGTGTGTGTGTGTGCCAGGTAACAGTTAGCGTGGACAGGTAACAGGCAGACGTGAATAACATATCCAGTAATTCTCACATCTAGGACCGTACACTATTACAGTATATTATCACGTATGGTTGGCCGACGCATTGTTATTATACACTCCCAACCTAACCTAACCTAACTTAACCTAACCTAACCTAACCTAACTTAACCTAACCTAACCTAACCCGTACAGTACATCATCTTCCCTTATACTACAATAAACACCACTCTCACCTCCCCTCGTAACCCCCTCCATCCCCTAATGTCCTTCCCCCCCACGCTCTCCCTCCCTTCCTTCCTCTCTCACTCACACACACACCCCTCCCTCCCCTATCTCTCTCTCCCTCCCTCCCTACCTCACACACCCTAGGTCAAGGTTCTTAGATGTTCCCAGGTAAATTAGTCACCACACCTGGGAGATGTGAGACACGTTACGTCGTTCATGATGATAAAGTTCTCAATACAACTCTTAGTATTCTTTGGGCATCTAAAGTTTGTCTAATTAAAATATATTTATGTGATTTTTTATCGTTGTTTATCTAGTGTATGGATTTACTTTCACCACATGTTTAAAATACCTTTGTTGTTGAAGTACAGAGATACATACTGAGATACATACTGAGATACAGAGATACATACGGAGTTACATACTGAGATACATAATGAGATACATACCGAGATACATGCACGATACAGATACATGGTACATACAGAGATACATACCACTCGATACATACCACGAGATACATACCGCGATACATACCGAGGCACATACAGACACATACTGAGATACATACATACAAACAACAATTTAAGATCGCCTGAAGATTCTCCTAAACTCCAACTTGTTTTACTTGAAGATTAGACAACAACGTAACATAACCTTAAACTAACCTAACCAACCTTACGCTAACACAACATAACATAACCTTAAACTAACCTAACCAACCTTACGCTAACATAACATAACATAAAACTAACATAACCTAACGTAACCTAGCTTTAGTCCCCAAAATATTGTTAGGGGGTGGTTAATCTTCAGGCGATTCATAATTTGTACCGTAGATGAAATTAGACAATGGATAACATTATCACTACTTCAGCTACAAGAAGAGGAGAAAGAATTAACACACACACACACACACACACACACACACACTACCCTCATTGAATCGTGTGTTTGTGTGAGCCCCATCCCGCCACACACCAACACTAACAAACAGCACTCACGTTAACTCCAGCCAAACACCTCACCTCACCTCACCATCGGTAAATTAGCCACCAGATCCGAGCATAACTTACCCCCTCCAAAAAAAATATATATATATCCTGAAAAAATAGGGCAAAAAAAGTCCCCTTTTGAGTGACTGGTGGGTCAGGAATGGATAGCGGTCTATTGTTAAAGGCGTCAGCGGTGAAGAGCATAAAAAAAAACATTGAAATTAAGTGTAAAAAAGGGGGGTGAAGTGAGGTTGAAGGTGTTGGTTCAATAGCCAAGACCTAGAGGAGGGTCCTGGAGATGATGTGCTGCACGGCGAGACACACACACACACACACACACACACACACACACACACTGATTTCTGGTGTGACAATATTGTGTTGGAGTTAACATGGGGTACGTGTGTTATGACGTAATGATGATGATGATGATGACCTGAGTAACATCAAGTTCTAGCAAGCCAAGTAATCGTAACTCTCATTGGAGGAGCAGTACTGGTAACACTGTCTTAGGAGGAGCAGCACTGGTAACACTGTCTTAGGAGGAGCAGTACTGGTAACACTGTCTTAGGAGGAGCAGTACTGGTAACTTTGTCTTAGGAGGAGCAGTACTGGTAACACTGTCTTAGGAGGAGCAGTACTGGTGTCTCTGTCAGTCAATTCTCATCACGTGGTCGTCATTTCAACACAGGACTCAACACAAGACAAGAGGTGCCATTATAAAAAGCAACGTGTCCGTATCCGAGTTAATGTGCGAGATTTGTATGTTTCAACTGTTAGGACCACAAGTCTTAACATCCTACAAAGTCTCAATAGCTTAATAAGTCTTAATGTCTTACTAACACAAGTCTTTATATCTTACTAACACAAGTCTTTATATCTTACTAACACAAGTCTTTATATCTTACTAACACAAGTCTTTATATCTTACTAACACAAGTCTTTATATCTTACTAACACAAGTCTTTATATCTTACTAACACAAGTCTTTATATCTTACTAACACAAGTCTTTATATCTTACTAACACAAGTCTTAATATCTTACTAACACAACGTTTCAGGATTCAGTACATCAAGAAGCTAGCATTTGTATCACTTGAAGATTTGACACTTCTGCTTATTTCACCTGAAGATTAACAACAATACCTGTGTGTGTGTGTGTGTGTGTGTGTGTGTGTGTGTGTTAATTAAGTACAATGTATCCAAATTGAGATGTTTCACCTGCACTATAGTACACCATAAATTCACCTTGTAGACAGCTCGGGTGGTTGTCTTTGTTCAGCCTGGGAAACTACCACCAACCCGTGACCAAAACAACTCACCACAGTCAGACAGATACAAATGTGGAGAGAACGACAGATACACACTCAAGTCATAAGTCACCTGGGAATAATTAACATATACATCAACCAGAAAAATTCTATACATGTAAAAGATAATAAATTATTTCTGGTAGGATAGCAATTTTCTCTCAACAGCAAGTTTCACTCTCCCGACAATGATTAGCCAACCACAATGAGGCCCAGATGGATGGTGTGGGTTTGGTCGCGCCTCATTGTCGACACGGAACCCGGAGGAAGTGAGGACTCATTGTATTCTGATATCATAAAGTACAAGTACATAATTATATAGATAACCAGTACATGTTGTTGTCGTTGTTGTTGTTTGTATGTATGTAGTATGTATTACTGCGCTTCAACAACATAAAGGACTTTAAGCACATACCTACTAAGGTCTGTAAACAGGCATTCTAGGTTACCACATACAGTAGTTATAAAAAAAATATATAAAAATAAAAGAACTATAAATCAGTCAGAAGAAATCAAATGAACTGAAAATTATCATAAAAATACACTGATGTATTTTTTTAAGCGTTTACGTTAGGTACAGACACGCAGACACGCACGCAAACACACACACACACACACACACACACACACACATTTGGCAACAACTATGAAAAAAATGCGGAGAAAATTACCTTTTATCATTAATCTGGATAGTAAAGAGAGCCCTATTGTTGACTAAGGGAAGCCGCCTGGATATATTTACTGACACCACGATTTAATGTCGACTCAACACATAAAACTGTCTGGTCGTAGATATATTTCGACGACAAAGTTAGGGAACGACATTTTTATTATGACATGTTGTATAGAAAGGGAATATAACAAGCTGTTGTTATTATGTATTACTACGCTTTAACAACCATGGTCTTTAAGTGTGTATTCTAGATTGGTAAATACACTAGTACTTAAGAGAGACCGTCACTACTTAAGCACCAGTTCAACGATACTTTTAGTAATTATTATTATTATTATTATTATTATATTACATTATTATTATCAACGTCATCATTATTATCATACACACTAGAGGCCGAACAGGTACAGTATTAGGAATCAGAGCAGAAGATAAACAAAGTGGTGATGATGGGTGGCGAGGAGGAACACCTGTGTTTAATTAAAAAAAATGATAGATGGTGGACTGGTCGAGGCCTTATGCGTGTCTGATACGGAATTATGGCCCCGCGCTGTGAGTGTGTAGGTGATGGCGGCTCCTCCCTCCCACCCTCTGTAGCTTGTCACTGACCATAAGATGAATTTGAAATTAAAGAAAAATTATAGGTTGGGTTAAGGTATATGTAAGGTTAGGTTAGGGAGAGGGCGTGAGGTTAGGTTAGGTTGGGTTAGGGGTGTGTGTAATGTCATGTTAGTTTATAGGTTAGGGTGTGTGTAAGGTTAGGTTAGGTTAGGGGGGTGTAAGGTTAGGTTAGGTTGCGGAGTGTGTAGGGAGACGGCTCGCTCCTCACCCACTATTATAAATGTATTTTACATTTTTTGTCCACTTGAGTTTGGGAGTCAGTGACCCAAACACTTAGTTGACTTAACAATTATGACACGTTTAACTGGAAATGAATTCAACTTCATAAATTTGAAAGTGAATTAAGGACAAAATGATGTACAGGAATTTAGGTATATGTCTTTTTCTAGAACATACACACCTGTTACATATTAAATGGAAAGCTTAACATTAACCTGACCGAATAGTTTCTAAGGAGAAAAATTATGGCTCTCTCTCTCTCTCTCTCTCTCTCTCTCTCTCTCTCTCTCTCTCTCTCTAAACAAACAGCTTGTCCACATTATCTAAAGTTCAGTTAGGTCATTACAACCACATTTCATACATATGTTCTTTACACACAGTTGATGGACTCGGCCAATTTTGGTCTCGTCGGGATGATCACACATGGCACTAATGACTGACTTACTGTGTGATAGTGAATGAGTGAGGTCAATCTCGCCTGGAAGCTGACTTGAAGTTGATGTTGCATAATTTCTGTTTTTTTTTAAGAGCCATATGTTTGATCCTACGGGTATAAAACATCACTGATAAACTCTCACTTATAAAATGTTTAGGTGCAGGTGATAGTCCAGTGGTTATGATACTGAGTAACAATTTAAGACACCACGGCTCGATTAATCACACACACACACACACACACACACACACACACACACACACACACACACACACTTAGCTTTATCACTAAGTCAGGTTCCCCTTCACACGTGACCACATGGAACTGAATTCTAAGTGCTTCGTGCGATAAATATCCCCCTTAAAACATGTAGACCTGCCTCACTCACAACATAAAGATGATAAACACAGCCTTTTAAAACTATACCGAGACTACCATAAATAAGATACGGTCTCTCATTCCCAGAGGAGAAAAATAGCGCGCGAACGTTCAGATTGAGAGCAGAGTGTGGCGTAGGGCAGGGCGAGAGAGGGAACCCATACCATTATCTTTGGTGCACGGAGATATTTAGTTCACAAAGTATTACCAGCCATTTATTAACTGTTATGGTTACATTCAGATATTCAGTTGAGTAATCTAAGCAATACATATATAACTTAAAATACATATGACAATAGTTCTAGTAATTACCAAGTATAGGGAGAGTAAAATAGACTTGCTATATTAAATGTAGAGAAATGTATATAAAAACTACATAATCAATTCACTTCCACATTTCCTTCTGTAGTCAACCATTTAAAGGGGAAAATTGTACTTGACTAAGAGAGGTTTGCTAGGCGCTTACACTCCAAAACTCACTCAGGTGAAAGTTGTAGCTGGTATAACATTAAAGATGCAACTCACGTGGCTCAGAATATATCGGGGTTGAATGTCTAGATGGAAAGGGATTGTTGTGATAAAACAAGTCTGATGCTGTACTCGTGTTTGTTGTGAATGTGTTGGGAGATGTGGGATGATAATTGATGACTATACTTAAGATGTGTACTGTACATAGTAAATAAAGTGGAGGTATAGACTCTCTCTCTCTCTCTCTCTCTCTCTCTCTCTCTCTCTCTCTCTCTCTCTCTCTCTCTCCAGTGACTTCTCCATTTAGTCTTTCCCAATCTCATTCCCTCTTATTCTTTCCCTTTTTCTCATTCCAAATCCAAAAGACCTCGACCACACTTGGATCTGCCAGAATGAGACAAATTATGAACTGAACTTAGATTAAAATGATAATAAATGGGCCACACACACACACACACATATATATATATATATATATATATATATATATATATATATATATATATATATATATATATATATATATATATATATATATATATATATATATATATTTATTTATTTATTTATTTATTTATTTATTTATTTTTATTTTTATTTTTTTCACTCTAAAGGTCATAAATAACTATTTGGTTCAGTGACCAAAACATTGAAGAGGTTCTGGATTAGACACCATAGCTTATTTCACCTAGAGGGGTTAGGTTAGGTTAGGTTAATCTTAAGCTGATATATGCTAGGACGGGGGTATTCTTCGCTTAACCCGAGTTCCTTATTCCAATGGTTAAAACTTAAATGATGTTTGAGCCAAGACGTATCCTATACAAGCTGTGGAGGTTGACACTGAGCAAACAGGAGCATTATATACATGACCTGTTATAGTTTGTCTGACTCTTGGCTGATTCTTGTCAGTGATGGGAGGGAGAGAAGCGTAGTTTAAAGCTTACTCTTAGCTGTGACGGGAAGGAGAGAAGGGTAGTTTTAGCTTGGTATTAACTGTGACAAGGGGTAGAGAAGCAGAGTTTAAACTTATTATTATTATCTGTGATGGAAGAGAAATAAGCGTAATTTAAGCTGATTCTTCAATGTGACGGAAGGGAAAGAAGTATAGTTTAAGCTTATTAATATTAATATTATTATTATCTGCGATGGAAGAGAAAGAAGAGTACTTTAAGCTCCTTGTGACAGAAAAGAAGCATAGTTTAAGCCTACTATTAAATGTCACCTTAGGAGAAAATTAAGCTTAAGTTTCAGACCGAATCTTCCCTGCCGCGGGAGGAAGAGAAGTGATCTTTCCTCATTACTTCCTGGGCGGCAGAGCGTCATCTTCCTGGATACACTCGTACTTCCCGGGGTCCTTGGGAGAGGAATGACGTCCACTGCCTACATCTATCTACGACTCATTACATTCCACAACTGGATGAATACTGACCAGGAATTTAATTAAACGTAACCTAACTTAAACCTATCTCTAACCTAAGCTATCCCCAACCTGACATACCTCGAAAATAACCTAACCTAACCTTACTAACTTATCTCTTAACCTAACCTAACCTTACTAACTTATCTCTTAACCTAACCTAATTTAACCTAACCTAACCTTACTAACTTATCTCTTAACCTGACCTAGCCTAATTTAACCTAATAATCAGACAAGACTCCTCGGTACGTTAGTTACAACACACAGGTTCGAATCCACGCCCGGAAATGAGGTTGGTCCACACCACGTTCACATGACCTTGTTGTTCAGTGCTGTGGGGTGACTCTCTCTCTCTCTCTCTCTCTCTCTCTCTCTCTCAACTACATCTCTTCCCCTGATTCTCCTCCTCCACAGTTATCGTTTTTCTTTGTGTTTTTGTCATTTTTTTTCCTGTTATTACCATCCACATTCTTGGTGCTTGGTTGAGCCGACTTAGTGTTTATTAAAAAACAATCTATTTATCTATCTATCTATGACGATTTTATATAAGATTTATCTATCCTACAAATGCTTTTTCTCCATTACGTTAGGTTAGGTTAGGTTAGGTTAGGTTAGAGAGCCCGGGAAAGAAAAACATATTAGGTGCTTATAGCTACAATCTGGATGGCGGATCACTGGACAACTACTGTGCATACAACTTTACCACCTAGTTTACCTTGAACACACAGTGACAGTCCTGCAACAAACCCCGTGACCACTACACCTACACCAAAATAACTTAATGTAATGGTGTGTTTTGCGTTACAACCTACTAAACTTACACACACACACACACACACACACACACACACACACACCTGGAGGGGGATCCGTACCATACAATACCTCCCTCCAGATATATGTCGAGTTTTTCTAAAGCAACAAACTAGAGAGATCAATAGTGTCTTTTTGTCTAAGATTTACCATTGTCTCGCGTTGGCTCATTCGTTCAGTCACCTCACGTTCGAGTAGATGATTCAGTGAGTGCCCGTGGCTCTAGTCATATAAAACGAAAATGAATTAATCAAGAGAAAACAAAATCTATATATACACTCTATGTTACCTTGAACTAACACATTGGGTAGATATTAATATTTTTGCTCCTATTAAAAATTTCGACGTCTCATGGCGGCGTTCAAATTATACTGAGATGTCTATAATTACCAAGAAAAAAGACAAAGTCAGCTAAATCATCCTCACTTAAACGGATCTTGTACATAAACACATTCAGTAATCATTATTATCGATAGCCAGAAGGAAATTAAATCTCTAAATAAATAAAAAATAATAAAAGAAAATTATAAAGAGAAGGAAGCGGTAACTTTGGTAAATATTTTCCTTGTCTCAGCAATAATGAACTTAGTGTAAAAAACGTCTGTTGACCCGGCGGCCAACACCGATGACGCAACAACATGTTCTTGTCCGAGCAACTTCTGGCAGGTCAGTGTGAGGGAGGGCGAGGCTCTCCTGGTCGCCGCTCACGTCTTACCCCACCACCTCTATACTCCGCTACCCACCACTACTACCAGACCAGACCACCACCACCACCACCACTACTACCAAACCAGACCACTAGATCAGGCCACCACCTCTACCAGACTAGACTACCAGACCACCACTTCTACCAGACCAACACATAAATCTGACAGCCAGCTCTACCAGGTGACTACCTATACCAGTACACAGAAAGACAAACGGACACAGACCAAAATAGACAGATAGACCAAAACAGACAGACATAACCACACACAGACCAACCCAGGCAGACAGACGCAGACCAACACCCACAGACACAGATCAAAAGAGACTCAGACCAACAAGAGAGACAGACCAACGCACGCACATACGGACCACACCCAAAATTCATCTGTAAGAAAAAATAATTAACAAATTCCTCCCTAGCAATAAGTACCAATAGAATAAACTAAAAACATTATAATATTGATTGGTAAAACTAATGAACAAGATATGATAAAAAATTAGAGAAATCATGTAGGCCTATTGTAGTTACGCGAGAGAAAAATAGGTATCGTAGTTGATATTGTAATTTTTTTTAACAATAATTAACAAATATTACTTTATGTTAACTTGGTAATCGTATTAGTGAATAGTTTGTGTTGTATTTCAATCAGTGAGACAAAAAATAGTGATACGTCAATAAAATTTTAAATAATCAACTGTAAGACTTAGCGAATGATTTTTATTTCAGTGAGTGTGGTAATTGTGTGTTGAAATACGCTTTAGAAGCAAAACTATTTAGATGTATTTCTAAAAGGTAACTCAAATGAGTATAATATTCAAATTAAAGGAATGTGTTTCAATTCAAAAGTAAAACGTCAATATTGGTTAGAGGAAAAATAAGTGTATAAGGTTAGGTTGTTGATGAACTGTAGCAGCGGCCTGTGATTGGTTAACATCCCTCTTACAACCGGGGCAACAGTCATACTCGGGGCAAACAAGCGGGCATGACATGACCAGACTCTGCTAATACTAAATAAAGTCTAGCTATCTCGTGCCAATGTCCTTGTCAACAGCCAAGAACTTGCTCCCCTGCATAACAGAGATCAGCAGAGAGATGTTGTTCACTCTCCTTCGTGCCAATGATTTTTGTGTGTGTGTGTCTTTTAAAAACCGGCAAAGCATCATTAGTATGTATGTCTGACGATATATGAAAAATAAATATTGGTTTTATATTTCTGTTATAGACTTGGATATAAATATTATTAATATAGTCGTAAGCTTAAAGTGTTCAGTAAGACTTTATGTCAGGTGTAAGTTGTTAAATACTGGATTATATATATTTTGCCTAAATACAAAACGGAACCTTGCCAATTAGGGTTATATTTTGTATTTTTTACTGTTATAACTCTATGGAAATTCGTCTCTGTATTTTAATTATATAAATACTTAGGGCGGATAATTAATTCAGATAAGGAGATAATTATCAGATATACACTGGGACACACGATACACCTACTGCCCAAATAATAAACCTTTAATTCACCTTTGACTTTGACATTTGAAACGGGAATTGAATTTATGATCCTCTATACATCGTCTATTCCTAAAACATTTTCCTGCAAAGTTTCATAAAAAAAAATAATATCTTCATCGATACTGTACATGAGTTATGTTGTGGGGAGCCCAGTACATGCCCAGGACCTTATTATAATGATACTTTATTTCTGTCACCACTGTCCAAGTTAATAAGACATGTATGATTCTTTACAGGTCTTAATTGTTAACGTTATATTATACACTGTTAGGATTGGTTTTATTACTGATGTTTTTATGTGATTAAAACTAAGACGTTATATATTATACGTGCTTTTGATAAAAGGATGTGTGTGTGTGTGTGTGTGTGTGTGTGTGTGTGTGTGTGGAAGGGAGGGAGGGGGGGGGACAGTAACTTCTGACTGCCCATACAGGATCGTGTGTATATCATAAAAAAAATACATATACATTAATATTTTTATATAAAAGCTAACCTCGCCTAGCCTAACCTAACCTAGCCTAACCTAATTCACTGTAGGTATAACTATCGAGCAAATTTTACCAAATACGAATTAACTTCCATTAAGTTAAAGCAATAAAACGATATTGACGTTTTTGCCAATAATAATAATATAAAGAAATAATAAACTATAAATTAATCAAATGTATTTTACCATCACTTTTAATAACCAAGACGAACAAACACGTCCATGCATTAGTTGAGAGAAATATGAACAGATATGAAGGAAAAGAGAAACGTTTGCGTGTTACTGTCCAGCCAATCTTGAAATCGGGTTTTGACTGGTAGAATATTTGAGAAGGTTACATCCAAACGCTGATACAGAGTCGTGTTAACCTCCCTCGGCTCTTTTCACCTGAAAACTTTAGAAAATGCTTCAGATCTGCATTTTCGTTTTTTCCTCTCGTCTTTTTTATCGAAAATATATATTTTTTTTTCTTGTGGTGCGGACATTTTCGCCAGACTCCGGAGAGCTTGGCATTTTCTTTTGAGACAACCTAGGAGTTGTTCCTCCAGTGCCTCGTGAAATATTTACCGGCCTTGAAAACCCACCAAAACACCTTTTAAAAATGAACACCTCACCAACACCACGTGAATGGCCCTGGCGTGAGTGTACTATACATACTATTTTAACTTTTAACAAACTAACAAACAAAAAACTAATAATAGACAACAAGTTAGACGAAATAAACTAATCCTATCTCCATAAGAGTTAGTATATATATATATATATATATATATATATATATATATATATATATATATATATATATATATATATATATATATATATATATATATATATATATATATATATATATATATATATATAAATACACTTAGAAATAAAAAAATAATATCATTAATAGAAAAAAAATGGTTCATATGCAACAATAGGTAAAAGATTCAATTACACAAGGGAGTCATCTCAAGAGGTTGTCAGGAGCACCCAGGGGCAAGACTGTGTTGAAGAATCTGGTGGTGGTGATGGTGCTGGTAGTAGTGGTGCTGGTAGTAGTGGGTGGTGGTGGTGGTGGTGGGTGGGTAGTAGTGGTGGTGGTGGTGGTGGTGGTGGTAGTAGTGGTGGTGGTGGTGGTAGTAGTAGTGGTGGTGGTGGTGGTGCTGGTAGTAGTGGTAGAGGAGGTGGTGATGGTTGTAGTGGTGCTGGTGCAGGTAGCAGAGGGGGTGGTACTGGTGGTAGTAGTAGTAGTAGTAGTAGTAGTAGTAGTAGTAGTAGTAGTAGTAGCAGTAGTAGTAATAGTAGTAGTAGTAGTAGCAAAGTAGTAGTAGCAAAGGAGGTTTTTGGCGGAAGTGAGGTCAAAATAACTAAGGACGGCCAAAGACATCTAGGCGCAGTAATTGGCACTACGGACTCCAAGACCGAGTACGTAGAGGGAAAGGTGAATGAGTGGGTTAGTGAAATCCAAGCTTTGTCTGAGATTGCTAACACAGAGCCACATGCGGCCTTTGCTGCATTCACCCATGGAGTCAAGCATCGTTGGAACTACCTAATGCGTACTATCCCTGATATCGGACCCCTCCTCCACCCTCTGGAAGAAGCTATCAGTGTCAAGTTCATTCCCAAATTAGTGAAACACACTCACTTAACCCCAGCAGAAAGAGCACTTCTAGCACTTCCATCAAGACTGGGAGGGATGGGACTAACCAATCCAGAGGAGATTGCAGCCACCGAACATCAAAATTCACTTAAGCTCACGGCAGCCCTCACGGACCACATAATAGCCCAGAACGCAACAGGGGAGGTCGGGACCAGTGAAGTAAACGAGATTCGTAGGTCCATTACGACAGATCGACAGCACTGCCAAAATGATAAGTTGCAGCAACTGTTGCTGCAGGTTCCAGAAATTAAAAAAAAAAAGTAGCTATAGCGCAAGAGGTGGGCGCCTCGAACTGGTTAACTACGTTACCGATAAGGGCAAATGGTTTCAGTCTTAACAAACAAGAATTTACAGATGCCATTGCTCTAAGGTACGGTCGGCCAGTAGAAGGTTTGCGCCTCCTAATGCGTGTGTGGCTCTTCCTATGACGGCGACCACGCCATGGTGTGCAAGAAAGGGGGCTTCATATGCATGAGGCATGACGAAGTAAGGGACCTCACAGCAAATATGCTGAAGGAAATCTGCCGGGATGTCATGGTAGAACCGACCCTCCTTCCATTGGATGGTGAGATCTTCCAACATAGGACTTCAAACACATCTCACGAAGCCCGTGTTGGCGTCAGGTCTCGAGGATTCTGGACGCGGGGACAGCGAGCTTTCTTCGACATCAGGATTTTTGATCCCATGGCCGCATGTCACCGTAACCTAGCTCTCGATGCTGCACATAGGAGGAACGAGAACGACAAGGTAAGGGCATATGGAGAGAGAATCCAAAACGTTGATCAAGGCAGCTTCACTCCTCTAGTGTTCACAACCTCTGGTGGGATGGGACCAAGTGCAAGATGTTTCTACGCCAGACTCGCGGAGCTGATCTCCGAACAGAAGCAGCAGCCCAGAAGTTTCGTTACAGCCTGGATGAGATGTCGACTGTCTTTCTCTCTCCTTCGGTCGGCTTTGCTCTGCCTCAGGGGAACTAGAGCTTCTGCCCCAACTCCGACAACTGCTGCAGATAGGTCTGCGGCTCAACTAATTTAACACAGATAGGATAGCTACTTATGTATTAGGATATTTAATATTAAGGTAATTAAATGGTGGCGAAGGTGTGGCTATTGGGGGAGACTGGAGGCCACGTTTGAAGAAAAAAAAAATAGTAGTAGTAGTAGTAGTGGTGGTGGTGGTTGTTGTGGTTGTGGTGGTGGTGGTGGTGCTGGTGAAGGTAGCAGAGGGGGTGCTGTTGGTAGTAGTGGTGATGGTGGTAGTAGAACTTGTATCGGGTTCGATCCCCAGGCAGGGTGAAACTATGGCTCAGGTTCTTGACGCCATTTGCCTCTATCTACCCAGCAGTAATTTGGAACCTGGATTGCGTTCCGGGGTAATACAGCTCGTTAACTCAGGGTGTGGTGATTGTGTTGGCGACAGCTTCTAAACCTAAAACAAATTCACGCCTAGGTGACCCATGGCCCTAGGGCCGGCCAGCCTCGAACACGAGGGACAACCATTATTATTATTAGTTGTGGTGGTGGTCATGGTAGCGGTAGTAGTGGTGGTGGTGGTGATAGAGGTAGTGGTAATGGTGCTGGTGGTGATGGTAATGGTTGAGGTGAGGGTGGTAATGGTGGTGGTGGTGGAGAGGTCAGGCGGGAGCAGTGGAGGAGGAGTTTTACATTCCAGCAGAAGCAGTGTGGCCCCGCGGCCCCTCGCTCTGTCATCCATAATTCATCACCACCACGCCACCCTGCAACACCTTCACGCAGCTCCCCACGCCACCATCATCCACGCAAACTCCTCCACGCCCACCTCATCTATGTGTCCACCGGCAGTAGCCAACGCCAACTTCAACGCCAATTACTCCTAAACTCTGGCGCCTAACCTTAATCTAAACGTCCATCGGCAGCCGTCAACGTCACAGTCAAAATATATCTGTATACCTTCACAGCAAATCACCACCATCATCATCAACGCCATTATTAACCCCGCAAACTACACCACGTCCCATAACGCGGCCGCAGCATCAATCATCGTCATCATCAATTCTATTTTTTCCACGCTATTATCGCTTCCACGCCACATAGTTATCACTCACCGCTTCTTCTTCTTCATCAACGTTTCTTCAGTCTTTTCCACGCTGTCTTCCGTGTCACTACAGAAGTCAACGTCAACGCCATCAACGCCATCAACGCTATACTCATCCTGGTATTTATCATCTCTTGGCACGTCAAAATCAAACCCTAATTCGCACCACCAATCATCCTGCACCACACTCCTCCTGTCATGCACTGTACGACATAATCTTGCACCACACTCCTCCTGTCATGTACTATACGACATAATCCTGCACCACACTCCTCCTGTCATTCACTATACGACATAATCCTGCACCACACTCCTCCTGTCATGCACTATACGACATAATCCTGCACCACACTCCTCCTGTCATGCACTATACGACATAATCCTGCGCCACACTCCTCCTGTCATGCACTGTACGACATAATCCTGCACCACACTCCTCCTGTCATGCACTATACGACATAATCCTGCACCACACTCCTCCTGTCATGCACTATACGACATAATCCTGCACCACACTCCTCCTGTCATGCACTGTACGACATAATCCTGCACCACACTCCTCCTGTCATGTACTATATAACAACCATCACGCACAACACTACATGCACTCTGCGACATATAATCCTTCGAGGTATCATGTCCTTTTTTTTTTTACACCCACAACACAAGTCTTTCATAATCAACCTTCATGACACGGATGCTTCACACACACACACACACACACACACACTACCTTATACATTTTCGTGGAGATCTCGTGAACGTTCTAGGTTATAACAGCAACATTGTCCTCAGTGGTTGGTGTGTAAGATCTCCCACAAGTGAGGACAATGTTGCTCTTGTAATTGAAGTGTTCACGCAATTTCCACGTAAATCTATAAGACAGTGTGTGTGTGTGTGTGTGTGTGTGTGTGTGTGTGTGTGTGTGTGAGGATATGCTGAAAGAGCTTCACATTACGGTAGTGTCTTTAATATTAATGCCACCTCCTCTAGATAAGTATTTCCTTAGTTCTTGTTACGGATCACCTGAACATTCGCCTCCCCCCCCCCAACCCCAGCTTAATTCTACATGTAGGAGTTAGGATTAGGTTAAGTTACGATAGTTCAAGTTAGGTAAGGTTAGCGTTAAGTTAATTTAGGTTTGATTATGTTAAATTAGGTTAGCGTTAATTTACATTAGGTTAGGTTAGTTAAATTACGTTAGCATGAGGTTAGATTAAGATATTCTCAGCGTTAAGTTAGGTTGAATTAGGTCAGGATAGCGTTAGGTTAGGTTAATCATCAGGTGAGATAAATTAGGCAGGAGGAGGGGGTGGGCGTGAATCTTCAGGTAATCCTTAATTGGCATTTACAGGTACTCACACTAGGAAATTAAATTCTTACATAGCCTAACACTTTCACAAACAACTTTTACTCTGTGGTCACTCTTCTCACAACTATACCGCCACCTAACCCAACGCAATCCTAACCTAACCTAACCCACGACACAGGAAGTTTTTAAAGGCATTTCCATTTCGTATCTAGGTTAAGGTAGCAACTTGAGGGAGCTATCACTGCTAATGTGTGTGTGTGTGTGTGTGTATTAGCGTTTACAAGTCTAAAACGCGATTATATCCCTAAACGTCCTTAATACGATCTCACTAAGGACGAGCCACCGACACGAACACAACGGACGAACACAACGGAAGAACTCAACGGACGAACACAACAACAAGCATAACAATTAATGAACCTCTACTGTATACCTAAATTAGCTTTTGTTATTCTACTTACGGAATAAATCATAAATCAACTGAATAACGAAGGAAGATACGTGATGTTTAATGTAAATAGTATAGCTGCTTGTTAAGTGGTGTTGTTGTTGTTGCTATTGTTGTTGTTGTTGTTGTTGTTGTTTTTGTTGTTGTTGTTAATGTTGTTGGTGTTGTTAATGTTGTTGTTTTTGTTGTTGCTGTTGTCATTGCTATTGTTGTTGGTGTTGTTAATGTTGTTGTTGTTGCTATTGTTGTTATTTTTATTGTTGTTATTGTTGTTGGTATCCATCATCAACATTCTCCCTCGGTGTTACTTCAACAGCCTTGTCAGCATCACCGAGTCAAATTATCCTCATAAGTAAACCATAATTACTTGTCAAGATACTTAATATTATATAACGATAGTCACTTCCCGTCCTTCATACATAAGTAGTTCAATTGTACGATCTTCCTTGTAACGCTGCTGTGTGTGTGTGTGTGTCTGTGTAACGCTGGTATTTGTAACGCTGTGTGTGTGTTTGTCTGTGTAACGCTGCTGTGTGTGTGTTTGTCTGTGTAACACTGCTGTGTGTGTGTTTGTCTGTGTAACGCTGCTGTGTGTGTGTTTGTCTGTGTAACGCTGCTGTGTGTGTGTTTGTCTGTGGTATGTCATGCTGTCACTTGTAACAGCTACAACAAGAAGAGGAACCTACAACAAGAGAGGGACAACTACAACAGGAGAGGGACAACTACAACAGGAGAGGGACAACTACAACAGGAGAGGGACAACTACAACAGGAGAGGGACAACTACAACTCCCCCCTTCATAACATAGTAGACATAAGCTCCACAACCCAGACGTGACCACCGTTTACTGACCAAACACAAGTGGTAGTGGTCGACCTGCCTGAGAATCACAGAGGAGGAAGAGGAATCCCAGTTTGGATTCTACCAGCTGATTAATCTTCCTCCTTGGGTGATTCATGGACATGGATGATTCTTATTAATGGTGATTCTTAGTAAGGGTGATTCTAATAAGGATGATTCTTAGGTAAGGGTGATTCTTATTAAGGGTGATTCTTAGGTAAGGATGATTCTTTAACCAGGATGATTCTTATTAAGGGTGATTCTAATAAGGGTGATTCTTAGTAAGGATGATTCTTATTAGGGATGATTCTTATTAGGGATGATTCTTTAACCAAGGAAGATTCTCAACACGTGGAACTTCTCTCTCAAGAATTGCTAGGATGAATCAGCCGCGTGTCGAAGTGATGACTCATGAGTCCGGAACTGACCCATGAGTCACTACGCGGTTGAATAATGAGAAGGGGGAGTAATGATTCATACCTACTCATTTGTTCATGATAAATGCTCTCGACTTTAGTAGTTTAGTGGAGGAAATTCTGATGTATCTATTCGTGTGAAGCAGAGGTCCTGAATACTGTATTGGGTACAGCCAGTGAACGTCTGGGGAAGCTGTACTGTACTGTTCTTAACTATTGTATAATAAAATTTTACCCTAGAAATGTTCATAGGAAAGCAAGCGTATTATTATGATTATTATTATTATTATTATTATTATTATAAATAGTAGTAGTAGTAGTAGAATGCCGCATAGATCTGCGGCTCAACTAATTTAACACAGATAGGATAGCTACTTATGTATTAGGATATTTAATATTAAGGTAATTAAATGGTGGCGAAGGTGTGGCTATTGGGGGAGGCTGGAGGCCACGTAGTAGTAGTAGTAGTAGTAGGGAAGTACAGTATTTATCTGACCTGCTCTAGTCATTATTCATTAGCAGATACTCCTGACCTACCATAAAACCCCCTGACTTGCCACATCAAAGCCCCTGACCAACCACAACATTCCCTGACCTTTCTCACCAACCCCCTGACCTACCACAAAATTCCCTGACCTATCCCAAAATTCCCTGACCTGCCATATCAACCCCCTGATCTACGACCTGCCATACCAACCCCCCTAACCTACCCTAAAACTCATTGACCTGCCATACCAACCCCCCTAACCTACCATAAAACTACCTGACCTGTCATACCAACCCCCTAACCTACCATAAAACTACCTGACTTACCATACCAACCATCTGACCTGACCAATCACACTCACCCCCTTAACGTTGCACTACCTCAGCAAGACAGTCACCAGCTCATCACACAAACAGACGGGGTCAACAAGAGAAACACTACCGTCAAAAAACACTCATTATTGAAACCAGGGAAACGTTTCTCTCTTAACTTTTAATTATGGATGGACTAGTGAACATTTTAACCTAAAAATCACCATAGTTATTGAATCGTAGTAATATAACATCGATAACGACTCGTGTAAATGACTCGGTTTCTAAATATAGTTCAGTACTGTACGTCAACACTCAAGGTTATAAAGATGGCTTCCTACCGCTATATCATTACAGTCGGATGAGTGTGTGTGTGTGTGTGTACTCCTCGTATATTAAGCTTGCATGATTAATATATTTTGGTTCCATTACTCCACAGCACGTATGCATATTAAACAACTCTGATTTATATTGTTCGTTTATATATCATGTCTAAGGAAATGTGTCAATCTTAATTATTCAAACAAAAACAAACATACAAATATAAGTATATAAACTCAAAATACAATATTGTACACAGAAACAAACAGGTGACTATCCTAAACAAATAGAGACGCGTTACATTGGCCCAGCTCAAGACAAACCAGACAATCGTGGTCGTTGGAGCCTGGAAGCAGTAATTACCTTCATCGTCCGGTGTCTTGGGTGTTAATGACACACACACACACACACACACACACACACACACACACTTTTGCTTTACCCGCGCCAACAAAAACTGTCAAACACAACAACCAGACCCGAGGAAAGACTTCATCACGTGAAACAAAATAAAAAAATAAAAACAAAAACACCAAAGTTATGCTAAGAACTTAAGGCAAATCAGTGTTGTAGACTCGCGAGCTGTCAGTATTCTTCATTCATGTCCTGCGGGGAAAAGTGTGTGTGTGCGCGCGCAACCCTGGCATTAGGCGTTGTTTATGAGTTTTTTGTGAGGCCAACGCTTGCACCCTGTTGTGTTTTTATCGTGGCGTGGCTCGCCTGATGGTAAATACATTGCCAGGCCGGGCAACATGATAGCCGAGAGAGTAATCACCTCGGTGGTCGGCGCAGGAAAATGACAAGGTGGCAATACTTCTCCCGATATGTTATGGATCAGATAGGCGAGACAGCGTCAGTGTATTAGGGATCAGATACGCACAACGAGATGCCACTTCGCTAGAGTGTGTCTCATTATGTTCCATTAAATTGTTATTATAAGGGGGCAAGTTATCTGTTATTTCCTGTCATCAGTGATTTATACAATAACGAGATCAGTCAGCGGTGGTTCAAGTACAGACACACACGTAAACACAAAGGATTCCCGACCGTCTAGTGAACTAACACATCCAAAGCATAATAATACAAACAGTCTTTCCAACAACTTCATACGGGTGTCTATCCCCGAAGCTCTAAACGTTAACTAAAAGCTCCGCAAAGAGCGTTAAACTGTACTGTATTAATCGCTCTTATCTAGAATATAGTAATGACAGGTTGGTCCCCGTGCATGATGTTATCAGTGGAGGGGTAGACAGGAGTACCTGGGGTGGATGCGTGTGTGTGTCTGTCTGTCTCCCTCACCCTATTACTCCCACTCACAACAAGTAGGTAGTGTCCCGCTAGAAATAAATCTCTTTTTTCAACCTTGCACACCACGGACAGAAAAAAACAAACATCAACAACATTTAAACCAGGTGATAACAATTACATTAAGACAGAGGTTATTTTACATCGCAGTTTACGGTGTTTTAACTCATATATACTATTATTATATCTGTATTGTGTGTTATTACAGTAAAGATAACACGTCAGATAATAAAAAAATAATAATATTCGAATACACAAAATATTCAACTATGACCATCTGTTTTCATTTATATTAACAGACCAAATAACAATTGGATGATCACCTGAAGAACCTCCACCCCAGCATATTTCCCTGCACCCTAACCTAACCTAACCTAACCTAACCTCATCCCCCAAATAGTGTTAAGGTAGTTGATGAAATATGCTGGGGTGGAGATTCTTCAGGTGATCCCACTAATATTCCAATATACTGTATATATATATATGTATATTTTTACCTCTTGGCAATATAAGTTTAAACCAATATACATAATTATTAAATTCAATGCATTTTTTTGCGATCGTCATTAAATATTAAAATTAAGATAATATATTAAATAAAAACAACAATTTAATGATACAAATTGATCCAGAACTGATACATAACACATAAGTCTCTCATACACTTAACACGTTTAGACAAGTTTACAATATATTAATAAACACAACTTAAGTCTTTATTAAACCGGCTTTCAAAACTTAAAAAAAAGACCTCAGTTTTTTTAATGCTTTCAAAACAAAATTCGCACTGTGATTATTTTTACTCTACCTTAAAGATTTTTGTATTATATTTCCCTATAATACAGGAGGTTTTTGAATCAATTGCAACATCAGTCACTAACACTATCAGTCACTTAACACCATTGGTCCAACAAAAGTCACCAACACCATCAGTCACCAACATCATCAGTCAGTAACACCATTGGTCACCACCAACAAGTCACCAACTCCATCAGTCACCAACACCATCAGTCACCAACACTATCTAGTCACTTAATACCATCAGTCACCAACACCATCAGTCATATCACCAACCACCACCAATCACTAATCACCAAAATACTGTAACATCATATAATGGTCAACGAAGCGACAGCACCAGGATCACCAGGACAACAGAGCACCAATCGACAACTCCAAGATCACCAAGTCAACGAATCAACAGCACCAGGACAAGGAATCATCAGGAGGAGGAGGCCACACGCAAGGTAAAAACTCTGAACGCCGACCAAAGACCGAACTTCGTATTCTGGTGCAGAAGGTGGCAACATCTTTTATTAATGTCGGGTTCTTCAGTTCTCTCCGCGCGCTGTTCGCTGATTGCGCACTTTTCTTGTTGTAATTGCACAGTGTTCTTGTTGTAATTGTACATTGTCTTTGTTGAAATGGAGACGCTGCCTTTACTAATGATACAGTCATGGAGTTTGGCTGGATGACCACTGGACTGTGAGATCCCGTTTGTTTGTTTATGTACTGTCGACAACACAACAACCTCTTCCACTAAAGGTCTATATTATGGTATCCGGTGCAATGTTATTTTCTCTTACAGTATATTATCTGCATTGTTATTTGGCGGGAGTGAAACGTCCGTGTACGTACGTCAGTGTATGTGTATGTGTGTGTGTGTCTACCTACGACCAAGTTAATCGGTTGCAATCATCGCTACTCAATTTCTCTTCCGCTGTTGCACGAGGCTGCTACATGTGCCAGCGCCAGCCGTACGATCAACACACCTCCCTGTTTTTCTCTTTAAGATTATACTGGTAGCTATTATTATTATTTTTTGCACTGACGTCACTGGCCATTTGTAATAGATGTAGTGAACATAACTGAAGCGTTTTGTCTAATGAGAATCGTCAATGCGTAACTTTGGTATTTACATTTGGTAAGAATTTAACTTTTTTTTTTAACTTTATAGATAATAATGAGTGTTTTATCCCTTCAATGTATGGTTTTGTTTTGTTTTGCTTTATTATTATTATTATTATTATTATTGTTGTTGTTTATGGTGAAGCGACAACGTGTTTCTCCATGTACAGTGAGCAAGATCGTGCATGTGTCTGTAAACAACTCTCACATCACAAATGTATCGTGTGGTTGTTCTACTTCACATCTACCCTGGACCCAACGCCCCTCCCCATCCTCCTCCTCCTCCTCTCTCTCCCTCCCTCCCTCCCTCCCTCCCTCCCTCCCTCTCTCACACCACCCGACTCTCCGTGACGTAAGAGGTCAACTACCTTCACTTACACTCTTACAATCACCCTCTACGTGTGCCATTTTTTCACCCATACAACTGATTCATACTTCCTCACATTTACGCCGCGTGAGACAAAACAACTACTCAACATTTAACCTCAATTTTCTCATCGACCTTTATAAAAAAAAAGAAATCATCGCTATATCACGTATAAAACTTCATTTCACATCTCTATAATAATCAGTACCGTAGGACCATTAAAGATATCGAATCCCATAGCAAAGAATTGTGTTATTGTGTGAAAAGGTTAGAAACTTTTCCAATATGTAATCAATCTGAGAGTTTAAACCCCATTGACGTTAAGATGGTATCAATGGGGAAGGAGGGGGAGGGAGGGGGTGTTGCTTTTAAGGCCAATGACGTAACCTTTTTTTTATCAGTGAGAGTTTGTGTGAAGTAATAAAACTGACTTAATTACTTTATGATGCAGAGCACTTATGATGATGATAATGATGATGATTACAATTGACATTTCTCTCTCTTCAGGACGTGTTTTGATCATCGTTATAAAAAAAGGGGGGGGGGGGCAGTTCTTCACGGTTTGTTGCACACTGAAGTTACATCATAACATTTCCACCAATTAATGTTCCTACTTTCTACTTCCTGTTTTGGTACTTTCTACCTTCCTAATCAAACACTTTCCACATTCCTAATAATACTTCTTACAACCTAATTAAGTACTTTCTACCTTTCGAATAGTACTATCTTCATCCTAATCAAGTACTTTCTAATCAAATACTTTCCACCTCCCTAACAATTAACTTTCCACATCTTAAGTACTCTCTACCTTCCTATTCAAGTACTTTCTCAATTCCATTCAACTAGATTCAAGAGTAATTATCAAATAGCCTTAACCACGCATCACCAATAGGACGAATTTGCTAGTAATAATAAATAAAAATATCCAACATGCTAGTAGCGGACATTATACCCTGTACTCTTGATAGTATCTGGCATGTAAGTACTTGAGACTAATTAGGTGATTGGGATTGTAATTTTAACCTTTTTTCTCATATTTTCTTTGTATTGAGGAGTCTTGTTGTTGTTATTGTTGTTGTTGTTGTGGCGTCATTAGATATAAACCAATCATATGACCCAGAATAGACGCTAGATATTGCCAACTGTTCAGGGAATTTTGTTCACCACTGTACATTTAAATAAGGTAATTAAATAAAAGCAGGAACCTATTTACAATTTCTCAGCGGTTGTTTTATTTTCTGTAATTAAGTAAGTATTGTCCCTCATATCTTCGTGTTTATATTATTAATTATAAGATATTAACTTGACTCATATCTTGTACAGTACCATGAAACCCCTATTTAACGGACTATAAGGAGAGACAAGTTCGCTATATCGAGGGTCCGTTAAATGTGAAACCTCCATCTAATGAACCGGATAGAAATTAAAAGTCCGTTATATCGAGGATCCATTAGGTATGACCCCCCATCTAACGGATTATATGAAGAGATAAGTCCGTTATTTAGAGAGGTCTTTACTGTACTTCCATGTGACATTAAGTACACGTGTGCTCGTAATGTACAGTTGTGCTCGTAATATACACGTGTGAACGAAATTCTTTGAACACCTGTTAATATCAACCATCGACTTCTGTATTATTGTGTATGTATTTTCATCACATTATCAGAACCACAAAACTGAACGTCAAAAATACTCCTTAATAGTTAATACAAAGAAAAATATGAGAAAATACACGAAATAAAATATAACCCCAGTTCATCATACATTAATACATTATATAACATCAACACGGTTCAAGGTTCACACTATATGGACAAGATGGTAGATTATTTAACAAATGAGGAAAATGATTCAGAACTCTGCTACGTTCATTTATCTTTAGTATTACAAAAAACCTGACCACCCCCACCTACCCGCCACCTACCAGCGAAAAAGTCAAATTCCCTTAAAAAAAAAAGACTTAATAATAATCCTCTTAGGAGACAAAATATATTACCAATGAGAAAAAAATGAATAAAAGGAATAATCAAATGTTGACCCCCCACCTAAACAGCGCACAACCTCCTGAGCTTCAGATAAAAATAAAGAAGTTAAAAAATAATACGACCCAGGAGGAGTTAACATGGTGGTAGGTCAAACTTCTAAGAGACGTAGAAGTAATACAGTTTATTAATCATTTTCATCCGAATCTTTCTTTTTTTTTACCGGTAACATCTCTCTCATAAAACTAATCTGTACAACTTGTTCCTCCTAATAGTCGGCTGACCTCTGGTGAGACTTTTGCCAGAATTAGTATTTTAAGAAGTGACTGGTTGTAGTATGACTTGGACGTGTGGCTCCATCTGGGGACCTTGGTATATACTTATCCAATTACCACACGTGAACACTGCCCATTGGGTGGATACAAGTGTCTAAGAAATACATACATACATACATACATACATACATACATACATACATACATACATACATACAAGAAAAATAAATAAATATCATCATTATAAGGAAAACAATACGTAAACAAAATTACCATGGAAACAACACGGCCAAAAACGAACAGCGGCATACTAATGGAACACGAATGAAAACAACAACAAACAATAACAAAAACACCTGAGTAAAATCTAAAAGAAAATATTAAAAAAATAAAAATAAATAAAATAAAAACGTAATACGAAAATAAGAAGAGTTTAAGCATAATTGTGATACGACAGAGAGAAGAAAAACACCACGGGAATAAATCATACAGCACGGAAAGGCTCGTAATGGTAATAGGCTTGTAACAGAGGGAATTATTTGTGGAGTAACCATGTGTATGTGTGTGTGTGTATCAGTGTGAGTGACAGGAACACCCTTATACCGTGGCCAACTGGTGGTGAGTAGTGGGTTTATATTATTCATAAACATATTGCCGTTGTAAAGGAGGCGGAGTATAGCACCCAAACTGCTGACATGTTTCTACGAGAGAGAGAGAGAGAGAGAGAGAGAGAGAGAGAGAGAGAGAGAGAGAGAGATAAAAAGAGAGAGGAAGAATTTTTAGTTGTGTTGTTTATTTAATGTTGACTATCTCTACAGCTGTTCCATAATTCTTACTATATACCTTGTGTGTGTGTGTGTGTGTGTGTGTGTGTGTGAGAGAGAGAGAATAATAAAAGATTTAGGAAGAATATTTTGGAAATAATCATAGGTCTACTACTGACATAAAATTCTAGCTATTTATTCTCTTTATTCACCCCACCAAAAAAAAAATCATGGAAATACACTTATGCAATCATTCGTATTATTTTTGTTTTACACTCCTGCAACTTATATATATTGTATTGATCTTACTCACTATGTCTAATGTTTATCGTGGTGGCTCAGGATAGGAACATTACATCTCAACGATCACTATTTACCCATTTCCGTAACCCATTTCCGAAACGTTAGCCATACCTGAGAGAGTTATTTATGTGGGGAAAACAGATTCGGGCTACTAATTACACGCACGAAATTGCCATGTTTGTTTTGAACGGGACGACGAGGGTTATAGGAGTGGGACAGCGGGGGGATTTTCTTTTTTTTTTTTTTTAATACCCCCACTGAAAAATTTATGCACTGAAATTCACTTAGGATAATCAAATGAAAAAGAGGAACATAGGAATAGCTTATACTTGGAGCAATATATTTGACATTAATATTATCTCGGGTGTTTTCTGTTCCATTGTGAAGGACACCACACCTCCCCGTCGAGTACTGTAGTGCGGTGTCTTTCGCGACTCAAATTTGTTAAAACTCTGGTTGACAAAACGAAGCTCCCTGTCAATGGAAAGGGGGCGAGAGTTGAGGAGGATAGAAGTGATGTCATTCCGTGAGAAATCTGAATCAACTTGTTTTACACTCGATGGATTTCGTGCCACTTTGGTGTAAGAATATTTTGACAAATTCTGGCTTAGTGTGACCGGGCGTCTTGATAAACGAAAAAAAAAAGCAGAGTAGTAGCCATTTCGGTCGTGGAATGAGCCATTGAGCCATATCTAATAGGTCCTCACTTCTCTAGTATGTAAAGTCAGGTATACTCATTCACAATTGGGTGGACTGAGCGTGCAACTGGATACGAACCATTGAACCCTAAGACATGAGGCGAGTACTGTATCCGCTCAACACCCGCACCCCATGACTTATGAACGGTACTTATTAAACGTCTTATCTGGTAAAATACTTAAGTAGATTTAGTAATATATAAGCAGTATCTTAGGTGAGGTTAAGTGAGATATCTAAGTACATTAAAAAAAATAATAGTATATTACTCAATTTTCAACAGATACTGACAAGCGTAGTAGACTAAGACTTCCCTATTTAGTCTACTATTGTAAACTGTAAACAATTGATACGGCTTCTATAGATACCGTTGTTTACTGCAGACATCACTTTGGTACACATTGATCCGGCTTCTACTTTTAACAGTTCATCTCTTTGTCAACAAGTATACTATTGTAAACTGTAAACACACATCGATCCTGTTTCCATTTGTTTGTTTCCAGTAGACACCATGGTACGTATGTGTGCGCGTGTACGTGAGCGCGTGTACGTGTGTGTGTGTGTGTGTGTGTGTTGTACTTCCTAAGAGGTCACTCAGGATGGACGGCAGCCCGGCTAGATAACAACGTCCACTTGATGTTTGGTGAATTCTTAACTAGTCTTACGTGGCGGTGACAGACAAGGGACCTCTCTAACTCTGTGGTCTCAGACAAGGGACCTCCTAACTCTAGGATTCAAACCCGTAACTTTAACTTAACCTAACTATAACTTATCTTTACCAATTCTAATTCAATATAACCTAATATAACCAAACCAAACCTAACTTAACTTAACATGAACTAACTTCATCATTCCTCACTTAAAATGATTTATTGTAACCTCACTTAACCCACCATAATTCAACCTCACCTATCTTAATTTACCCTAAATTAAATCAACTTAACCTAAACTATCCAAACTTAACCTAGCCTTACCTAAGCAAACGTAACCTAACCTAAATTTACCTAACCTAAATTTACCTAACCACCCCTTAACCTAACGAGAACCTAACTAAAACTCACCAAATTCTCGGTTTCTTGTATGAAAAATTGTCTCGGTCCGACACTAAGGACCTTGCCCACACCCAGACGAATTCATCCCAGATATAATACATTCCTGCTGGGGGCGAGGTGAGCAGCGTGGTGGTGACTCGGAGACGTTGTTTTACTGCTCACTGTAAATCACATTCACAAGTCGAAGTCCATTAATTGCTGATAGAATCCACCTTGCTTGATATTCAAATTAAGGGCGGAGGGTGGGAGGGGGAGGGGGGGGGGCGAGATATATCCCAACGTGGTAGATTTATAATGAGCTGATCGTCGGGAGTGTATACACGAATGACCCCTCTAGATCATACTTACAGTCTTGGACCCATTAATTCCTTCGTAAATTGTTAATACAACTCCACGTCCAACGATCAGATTAGCGGAGAAAATAACACACGAGCCGACACGATAAACCACGACGATTAAAGACTCCAGGTGTTCATAAAAACGCGAGACACAACGTGAGAGAGAAGCTGTGTGTAGGAGGCTTCGTATTACTGAGGTAAGGGGCGTCTGTGAGGCTGTGAGGGGATGGTTTTGAGATAACGAGGTGGGGTAGGTGTTACCGAGGTTGGGGCGTGTTCGTGTTAACTGGAGGTGGTGGTATCGAGGTCAGGAGAGCAGCAAAACAACTTGACTTATGCCGCTCTGTCATCAATAGATAATAGACTGGTAGGCACGAACCCCTGTCTACCGCACGCACTCACTCCTACTACTATTACCCATTACTATCTTACTACTGCCACTACTATTACTATTACTATTTCGTCAGGCAGGTATTGAGTGTGTTTGTCTGTCACTGTCGACCGGTTCATGGCCTCGCTGCCCTTCACACTTATGCAAACATCGTGAACACTTCCTTCTGTAACACCGACAAGATTGTGAGACTTCATACGTCACTAACACACGATATAAACACAATGCCATTACCCCCATTATATACGGGTATCAATATAAAGAACGTCAACTTTGTCTCCCATGGCTTGTGTGCACCACCTCCCCTTGTATGTGTGTATCTCACCTTCCAAGACGTAAACTTTTGGAACAGGTCATTAAGCGACGAGAAAACAGCATTAGTCAGTCAGTAGGTACAATATTTCATGGTCGAGAGGTGGTGTTAAAACATTCTTGACTGCAAGCATACGTGTACGAACTAATAATCACCTTCAGTACCACACGTCCTCAACTTCAAGCTGGCAATGTTTACCACGCATAATCAAAACAAACGCTCTTAGTGAGTTTAGGGCGCCCAGAGCGTAACATTATCAGCAATAAAACGCCACTACAAGTCGGTATAAAGTGTATCGGTGAATACACATTGGTTTCAACAATAATCACACACTGATCGAAATCTCTCGCAGATGAGGTGTGGTGGCACTGTAACCTGTTTGCGAGGTGTAATACACGGTAACAAGAGAGCAACTGGTTATGCATACCTCGTGTTGGGGGATGGTGGAAAGTGCTGTAAGAGATAGGGGGGGGGTATCTAACACGGAGTTGAGTGTAGAAGGGGGAATTCAATATTGCATTCAACTTCTACTCCACGTTCAGTTGGCGATATATCCCTTATAGCTTTAGTAACTGTTAACAGGCATTTTTATAAAAAAAAACAAGAAAAACAACTTAAATTCGTAATGAACTCGATTTTTTGTTTGTGGTATTTGAAGGATGTCTGTAAACATTACGTACGGAACCTCCAACTTGAAGTTCCAGAGGTCGGAGGTCAGGGTGGAGGTCTTGCCTAATAAACACACAAGGCGGCTCCCCGAGGGTGCTGGGAATAAGGAAGTTAGGTGCCCATTTACAGCTGGGAGATACTAGAGTGTCCTGGGATCGAACCAGTGACCCTTAGGACAATAGACAAGCGCTGTATCATTCTCCCTACGACTTCCCTTACACCCCTGATCGGAGTAAACAAATAAATGTGAACCAATGATCACCTCAGCTTATGTCACTTAAAAATTTACCACCTTAATGCTTACCGAACATAACCTTACCTAACGTTTACCCTCAGGTAGCATTAGAGTGGTTAATCTTCAGGTAAAATAAGCTGGGAGATAATCTTCAGGTGATCCAAACAATGTTACCAGTCACGGAAAAATCTTTCTTGTCAGTACAGCTTCGACATAGTGACCGTCATCTCGGTGTCGTGGTACGAGTCACTGAGAGGAGGAGGAACAGGTGATGTATACAGTACAGCGAGGAAGAGAGAGGACTTGCCAGAAGAGAGCCAACAGGTCCCGCCGTTCACACCTGTACTCTACTGCGCGGACACAAGAGGGATCAACGGTTATGCTTGTATTTCTCTTTTGTACCCTTAGCTGCGTCAGTTAGCTCTATGGTCATCAATCTTCATTTACTAATTGTGTTAGTTTCTTTCTTTTTCTGTTTATCTGTCTGCGCTCTAACCAATAGACACTCAGAGTTCGTCCTCAAACTTGTCTACTTACTGTGATTAGTCGAGGTCTATCAAATATTGAATAATAATAACAACAAAAATAATAATAATAATAATAATAATAATAATAATAATAATAACAATAATATTAATATTCTCGTTATTGTCTCTCAATTATTGTTTTAATTGTTGATGTTTATTGCCACACTTACTGTCATTAATATAACTGAAATAATTATCATTCTTACCAAATATTTACTAGGAAGTCAATGGAATAAATCAACTGTATGTACTGTAACACTGAAGCCTGAGATGAGTGAAGGCAGTGTCTTACTTATTCCTGCTCCTCATTATAAGTTATTATTAGTTATAATTTTGATGAATTATCTAGGAAATTAGTGAAGTGTGGCGGTGATGGATGAGGCGCCGTCTTGTGTGCCGGTCGACCTGAGGGAGTATTGTGACTACTTTATGTCACCAGTAGGGTATTGAAGAAGAAGATGATGATGAGAAGAAGAAGAAAAGTAGATGAAAGAAGATGATGATGATTATTATGATAAGAAGAAAGAAGATGATGATGATAAGAAGAAAATGATGATGATGATGATGATGATGATGATGATGATGAGAAGAAAAAGAAGAAGAAAAGAAGAAAGAAGATGATGAGGATAAGAAGAAGAAAAAGAAAGAAGATGAAGATGATGATGATGAGAAGAAGAAAAGAAGATGAAGATGATGATGAGAAGAAAAGTGTGTTGGTCCTTATATATATATATATATATATATATATATATATATATATATATATATAAGTTCTGGAACTAGTAAGTGGCTGGGCTGAAGTAAACACTTTCCTGGTTTTTCTTTATTGTAGAAAAATATAGTTTCACAGGTACTGAGTTCAGTTGGGAGTATATTGTACCTTCTCTGCTAAGGGTAGTGTCTTAGTGCACTTATAGGAGAACATTTAAGTGAGGTGTTCACTGGGTAACAAATGATAGGAGTATGCCCGCTCTCTCCTGCTCAGAGTGTGAGACAGATTTTTTTACAGATTGCCCACGACGCAAGGAAGAGCGGGTGAGGTATTTGCAAAATCAGCTTGACCTGGCTCAACCTCTGATGAAGTTACAGACCTCAGCGTGTATGACATGGACACTTCCTAGCGTCCCTTGGTCCCTGTTCACCTAGCAGTAAAGTAGGTACCTGTTGTAAATCGAAAAGTTGCGAATTCGTATTCAGGGAAAGTTGTTGGAGCTTCCAATAACTTGCTGACAAAAACCTATGACTCTTCAGGCTTCTACGCCCTTGACAAAAAAGCCTATGACCCTACAGGCTTCTACGCCCTTAACTCATGAGACATAAGGCAAGCATGAACTTATCATGCTTCCCAGTTGGGTGTTGTAAGTGCTTTTGCGCTTCACCTTGCACAGGATGTAGGGGGGTGTCCAAAAAACTTTAAAAAAAAAATGAACAACTACTGGGTCATTGTTGAATAACTTAGTGACTAATTGGGTATAATATATTTAGGTATTATACATTTGGGTGAATATTTATATAATACAAATGGTGCTGTTACACCGCTCGGCCACCTCCAACCGAGTCCTCACGGTTTAAATCCTAGGTGTACCTAACTTTGTTACAAGAAAGTGTGCTTTAACTAAACTTCTTCATGCACATGCCTTTGCAATTCCTTCCGAAAACTCTTCTTAGAAACTATTGTGTACCTAGAAGAAATCTTCCTGTAACAAATTATCATAATCAAGGAACTGATAAATATGATGGCAGGCATAATGAAACCAGGTAGGATTATACTGGAAAATAAATATAAAGGAAGAGAATCCTGTAAGTCCGGAAACTGTCTCATTTATATAAGATAGAAGTTTAAGCTTATCAGAAACAATATGAAGATTAATGAAACTTATATGTAGGGGAAATGGTATAGGAACCAGTTCAGAAGTAATGTTTGTGACAAATGCAAGATGATGGCGAGTAGGCATGTTTGTGATTGCATTACTGCTAATTTCATAATAGTCTGGTGCTATATGATAACCTTCTACTACTAAGTGTTTGCCTACATCCTGACATATAAGTATCACACTGGTTTGATTTGGGAAAAAAATAATGCACATTATTGACATGTGCGTGAAACACTAACCTATGTGTTATTGGAGTGCATACACACTGTTGTAGAGCTGTAGAGGCATTAGTTTGTACTATAGCTAATTCACATGTAGCCTCTGCAGCCCGTGTGAAAGCGAAAGCATACGCAGGACAAAAGTGAAAGTGAAGATGAAGATGATGATGATGATGAGAAGAAGAAGAAAGAGGAGAAAGAAGAAGATGATGAAGATGATGATAAGAAGAAAAAGATGATGATAAGAAGAAAAGAAGAAGAAAGATGATGATGATGATGATGATGAGAAGAAAAAGAAGGAAAGAAAAAGAAAAAGATGATGATGGTGAGAAGAAGAAAGAAGAAATGAAGAAATATGATGATAAAAAGAAGAAATAAATCCGTTACTGGCAATTTAAACTGTCTACAGACGGCCAGCGACCTCTATGGTTAGTAGGCCACACCTATTGTGAACGCTCGCTATATCGTCCAAATTATAATTATAATTCGTAAAAAGGAGATATCTCACTTACCATTATACAATATACAGTATGTATATATATATATATATATATATATATATATATATATATATATATATATATATATATATATATATATATATAAAATGCTCTTAAAATTATGAATTATAATCGATCAGATAACATTATAAATTCAATAATCTCCGTAAAGATGAGAACTAGCCAAATACCATAAAGGCAGACAACTTGCTGCCACCCCTCACTCGCTGGCTGCCGTATAAAAAAAATATATTCCAACTGCATGATAATTATTTGTCCATTTGCGATTTATTTTGTCCTGGGTTTTATGCATATGAGCACATAATTATAGTTCTAGTTCATGCTGACTAAACTAAAGGATATCTTCAAGGTACTTTCCCCGCGTCTATGGTAAGTGAATCAACCAATCAGGTGCCGTCGTTCCGCAAATGTAGATCTTTTGTCTCTTTATGACAACAGGGAACTAGTACACGTTCACTAAGTCTTATTCCTACGACTGTCAAAAAAAGTCAAATAAAACCTGGCAAATATTGATAGATAAGTTTACAGGTGGGTGAGCTGGTGGATTTAGGTACCAGGTCAACTGCTACAGACTTTCGCTTACTGATATTAAATTCAAACAAAGAGATTTAAAAGGAAATTGGGACAGGTTATGAGTGGGGTGAGCTACAAGGACATTATATAAATATAATCTCGTCAGAAATAGTCTCCTAGTGCTGACTCTCATCTGATAATGTGGAGCGATAAATGATCACCTGAAGACAAGGCGCCCCAGCTTATTTCACCTGATGAATAAACACCCTAACCCTACCTGGGAGGTTTGGCTAGGTTAGTGTTAGGGTGTGTAATCATCAGTCAATATTATATGTACTGATCAAGTGATGGTAAAATTATGTAATATTTCTCCCTGAGGATGATTTAGGTGTATTATAATGCAGCTGGAACCTCCGTAGCGAGTAACCTAATTACACACAAAGCGACGTTAAACCTGTGAAAAAGAACGGCGTTAACCTGACGCCTCATTTATCAACAAGACGAGGCTCCGATTCTCAACGGTTCGTACGTTATTTTTTTCCTGTAACTGAAGAACTTATTGGTGTAGTCTAACTGCCTCGCTTATCTCATAGTTCTTAATACAAAGGTGACAGCGGAAATGTCATTAAATCTACACCGAGACTTTACCGGTAACTAGATACGATTCCTCATCCCGTATTTAAGAGGGAAAAATATAACTCACGCATCTCTGAGGAGCCGTTCACACGACCTCAAGTTACCGGCGCAAACATCTATTTAACAAACACGTAGGTGTGTTTGTTCCCCCCCCCCACAGCGTTCGTGTGGCCATACGCTACAGCGCCTCCCCGCCACATCACCCAGTGTTTCCCATCGTTGTAAAACTTAAAATTGAAGTTTCATGTGGCGCTACGTGTGTCTGATCGCTAGATATGCCTATTGGACCCCAACCCCGCTATACACACTCATCAAACCGCTAACGCCTTCCTGTTCAGACAATGCAAAGCCACAGTACGCATGGTAGAAACTTTTTATCTTACTCGGTGTATAAAACTTCAGGAAAACTACATACGGTGACCGAAGAACACTGAAATTGTATTACATAATGAAATTCTGGGGATTTGTGAAAGTTCCTATACTGGACATCACCAATTCTCCGTCCGAATGGCGGGTATTTAATTCCATCAACTTTCATATCCTCTCATTCCCTTCCAGATCTTAACATCTTCATGCATGTATACGTAATTAACGAGATAGACAAACTAGGTGATCTAGAACTACTTGATATGGTCTTGAAGGGAATGGAAAACGGAGAAAAGAAAGGGAAGATAAAGTCAGGGTCAGGCTGAGGGTTCGGGAGGAGGTGCAGCGGACTTGTCAAGTGGAAGACTCCCGCCTCAGGCCATGTTAACCATTGACAACCGAGGCTCACAAATTTATCTACAGCTCTTCCATCAATATCCTCAACTAATTGTGATATTCTACCAATAACCAAGAGGAACAAGGGTTTTAAATACCCCAGCAGAAGTCTTAGCTATGGGGAACCATAGAGGTTCACAGTGGCGAGGGAACGTGGGCAAGTGAATCTAATTATATTTACTGACCACTAGATGGCAGCAGTGGTCAAAACTCAAACATGACACTAAGTTTCTGTGAATTTTTCAAACGTTCACCGACTAGCGCAGTTGCTTGTTCAGGAATACATAGGCCTACACGCTATTTGTAATATTGTTTTGAAGTTAGGAATGCATTTAAAGAGACTTTATTGGTTTTGTATTTGTTATACCACAATACAACTCTCGTTTGACTGTGTACCTGACATTGCCAGTTTTTTTTTCATTATTTGAGAATAATCTTAATTATGTTGTGAGTAAACAAAAAACACAATTCTGACTAACAACTGTAGCTAAGTGCTTTATATTATAGTACATTGTACACGTGCATTTTTGGTGTTAGTAATTTTGAAGAATATTTATTACTTTAAATAATTGGTTCATTAATTATGAATCTACCAAGCTACCACATATATTAATATTATTATCATTATCATTGTTATTTCCATCTTTTTTTTCTTTATTTCCTATCGTGTTTTGTCATTTCACTCATCACTCACTCACACACCCGGTTGAATGATGATGAGTTCAGAGCAGTATTTAAAACATCCAGTGAGTTGAATTTGATTTACACCTAACCCCTTATACTAATTAACAAAATCTAGTAACAGTAACTCGTAGTCAGAATAATTATTACTTAGACTCGTAGTGACGTCATGCAATAAGAGCAATACATAAATTACGCAAGTCTTGAAAGCTTGATTAAGTTATATCAACCAAGTGTTATAATCGAGTTTCTAATAGTTTGAATTTGTTGTGATTTTACTGACTATTTACCTATTGTATTTTTCCTTTCTATACACCTGTAATTTCTAAATACCTGTAGGAGCTATCAAACCATCTATGACAGAATTAAATGTTTATCAATGTTTGTTTACCTGCATTGCCATTGCATATTAAACCAATGTGATGATTCTAATACATACATAAATAAATAAATAAATAAATAAATAAATAAATATCCCCCTTCGTTAATATGACACAGGCCCGGTGTTAATTATGAAGCGTTGGCAAGATGGTGTAAGGTGTGGCAACAGCGCACCGAGTCTCATCCAATCACCGCCAGAATGTAAACACTCTCGCTCGATCAGCCTATTTCACTGTAGCTCAAGGCAATTTTCACTTTCTACGAGACGGTCTAATAATCCTAATATAATCCTCTATTATAGAATCTACCATCTTCCTGTATTGTTAAGAATATTATAGGTAATGTGTGTGTGAGAGAGAGAGAGAGAGAGAGAGAGAGAGAGAGAGCTTCCCGTTATTAAAATGTAGTTTTGCTGTTGGTTGGAGCCGTGGCCGTGACGGATGGCATAAGCAGTTACGCAATACACGTTTTCTACACCGCAGGTCACTACGACACTGACGATGGTGAACAATTACTTAGAAATAAATTATGTATTTCTTCAACTATCTCTCTAAATCTATCTATCTGCTGAACTATTTAATTCTTTTAGAGAATAATCGTAATATATCAAGAAACCTTTCAAGAAAATATTTAAACATGGATTGATACTACATTACCTTCACGTCATATTAAGATTAAAAACAATTATTAGATATAAAATTATCATAGTCTTATTCACAAATATTGTATATATTTTCACTTCCTGGTAGGTAAGATAATTCTCATTTTCACTTAAAAGGTTTAATTATTTTATCGTTGTTCTTTATTTGAGTTAAATATAGTAGGTGATTAAACGTTTATAAGAGACTCAAATACACGGCTTAAAGTATAATAGCTTATGGAAATATGAATAATTTCGGATGTATGTCTGTATGTGTGTGTGTGTGTGTGGGTAGTTCTAGTGGGCGAACGTTATCCCTTCAAGGTAAGCTGAACGTACTCGATGTGTACCCAGAGTACACCTCCATTCATGCCCCCATAAAAACCAGATTTATCTATATATCAAGGACAAAAATAAAAATATATATTGACAAAATTTTCATGTCGACTGAGGGCAAGTTTTTTATATTTTTATGCTAGTGGAAAGTTGCCAGCTCGTAAATCAATCTCTCTCTCTCTCTCTCTCTCTCTCTCTCTCTCTCTCTCTCCTGAAATTGATGTAATAATCTCCGTTCATACTAAAGAGCCTAACCTTTCAATAAATAAATAAATATCTATATCTAACCCTGTAAAACCAACTCGTATACAGAAACAAAGCTAGCAATAGCAGACGTGTGTACACTTAGTTCTCCAGCGAAAACAAGTGATAATAGCCACCACGAGATATGCATACCAATAACCGGTCTTAAGTGAAGGAGAGAGAGAGAGAGAGAGAGAGAGAGAGAGAGGGGGGTAGACGGTCACACCCTAGCCTTGGTCCAAACACATAAACAGTTATAATCACTATTTTCGACATCAAGAACTCTGGAAAAATAAAAGCGAAACTAAAACTAACGGGTTCACATAAATAAAAGCCAGGGAAAATGTAATCAGCACCAGACTAATATAATCAGCACCGGACTAATATAATCAGTACTAGACGAAATATAATTAGCATCAGACGAAATGTAATCAGCACCGGACAAAATGTAATCAGCACCAGACTAATATAATCAGTACTAGACGAAATATAATTAGCATCAGACGAAATGTAATCAGCACCGGACAAAATGTAATCAGCACCAGACTAATATAATCAGTACTAAACGAAATATAATCAGCATCAGACGAAATGTAATTAGCACTAGACAAAATGTAATCAGCGCCAGTTCCCCAGCAAACAGATTCTTCACCTTTTAATTAATACAGTACGTGTTCAAAATCGCCTCAGTTATTGTAAGCTCAATAATGTGTGTGTCCTTCAAGAGACTCTGAGCCGTCGTCTGTTGGTTTTAAAATCCTCTCTCACGTTGTCATGTACATAATATACTGCATATATGTATGTATGTATGTATGTATGTATGTATGTATGTATGCTTGCGGTTTAGATAAGGTCCATGTATACACTTATACCAACAATTAACATTTACAAAGGACATCTCTCTGGTCTGTTGTCCTACTTATATGAGTTAGGTTAGATTAGGTTAGGTTAGGTTAGGTTAGGTTAGGTTAGGTTAGGTTAGGTTAGTGTTAGGTTAGTGTTACGTTAGGTTAAGGTTAGTATTAGGATTGTTAACCTGCTGATAAAAAAGCTGGGGTGCCTAATCTTCACGTGATCCACAAATTGTTCACTCCATCGGGTGTTCATTAAGCGGGAGTGATGACGGTGGGTGGGTGGGTGGGTGTAAACCTGCACGTGACAGTGTGGTGACGCCCGGATGTACAGTATTGTCACCACGACCTCCTCCCCCCCCCCTCCTCCTCCTCTCTCTACTTTAAAGCACGGAAATTATTATATGTACGGCATTTGTCTTTCTGTCTGTCCTTAAATACACAGGAATACTACAAATGAAAGCGAAATATTAGATCACCTTAAGATTCTCACCTAACTTTAACCTAACCTAAACCTAACCTAACGTAACCTAACCTAAACCTAACCTAACCTAACCTAAACCTAACCTAACGTAACCTAACCTAAACCTAACCTAACCTAAACCCCTAACGTAAAACCTAAACTAACCTAACTTAAACCCCCAAATAATATTAAGGTGGTTAATTTTAGAATCAGCTGAGGTGGGGGGAATCCTGAGGTGAGAGAGAGAGAGAGAGAGAGAGAGAGAGAGAGAGAGAGAGAGAGAGAGAGAGAGAGAGAGAGAGAGAGAGAGAGAGAGAGAGAGAGAGATCAAAATATAAACATGAAACCATCTAGCATTGTGTTTACGATTACCTGTTGCTTTAGAAATTACGACAGCAAATGATGGTATGTCAGAATAAGATGCATCATGAGAATGGCTGTGTCCTTACCGAGGCCAGAGTCGTTAGCGTGTGTGTGTATGTGTGTGTGTGTGTGTGTGTGTGTGTGTGTAGTTTGGTGGTGGTGTTCACAGTAGAAACTTGCTGTCATTGTGAGGACACCAATTGTACGCAGGCAAACAGACAGACAGACTGACGGACGGACGGACGCGAGTGTTCAAGTGAAGAAAACAAAAACTACAAAACACAGAGTAAACAGAATCATCTATAAAGACAAGTAAACAAAAAGAAGAAAATTATCGAACATCATGTAAACAAAACAAAATATACTGTACAAAAAACATGTAATCAAACTATAAAACACCAAACAAACCAAACAAAAGCACCAGGTAAACAAAACCAAATAAACTGTACAAAAAGACCAAGTCATCAGCAAATTGCGACTCATTTATAATTCCTGACATTACAGACAAACAAAACCTGAGATGATTATTATTATTATTATTATTATTATTATTATTATTATTATTATTCTGTGGAGCTAAATTTGTCTACATAACTAATACTAATAATCCTTTCTTTCTTATATTGTCTCGTAAATTATCTTTATTTGTTGAAAATATATGAAAAAAAAAATTACATACCAGGGTGGACTATTTACTTGATTGCGTTATTGTTGTTGATAATTTAAATCGGATTTTCTATTCGAACGAGATTCATTTATTTAAATATTTTATCCCCGGTTTACGGATTATATAATGGTTTCACGTTGATTTTTTAATGTTTGTTTGTTGACCTTACGGGGACACACAGACACACACACACACACACACACACACACACACACACACACACACACCTATTGATTTTGAGCTCGAAAAGTCATAGGTGAAGTCTCTGTGGGCGAGTTGTGTTGTTTTGGTTTCAGTATTTTTATTTGTTTTTTTTTGGTGTGTGTGTGTGTGTGTGTGTGTGTGTGTGTGTGTGTGTGTGTGTGTGTGTGTGTGTGTGTGTGCGCTGTCAAATGAAAGAGTCACCCCATCCGCATCTTGAGATAAAGTGAGTTAACATCCACTTCAAAACAAAAAACCAAAAACAAAAAAGATGGAAGGATTTGTTGTCATTGTGTGGTGGGGTACAATCAGTCAGCAGTGTATGTGTGTGTGTGTGTGTGTGTGTGTGGCGATGATTCCGAGTTACATTACGTGTTGGATATTTGTGTTATCATGTCCTTTGATTGGAAGAAAAAAATGGATTGGGTCTTCAACTGTTGTTATCTTGAGTTGAAAAATATTATAAGAGAACGCTCGAGGTATACTAGGAAACACGTAATATAGTTGGATTATATGGCAATTACTGAACGGTGATTAAAGACACTAGTTGTTGCATCACCAAAATACAAAACCACAGAAATTATAGACCACCCCCTCAAGCCTAATGACTCGTCAACTGGGTAGCCACAACACGGTCCTCCCTACCTGAACCATTGAGCCTGAACCAAACAATCTCACCTGTTGGTATGAGTCGTCTTGGAGGTGTGATTTGTTGACGTTGGTTTGAGGTGTTCAGTGTGTACATCTGACCTTCAGTGTCGAGGGTCTTTCAAGGTAGACAGGTGTATTTAAACTCAAGCCAAGGTGTGGAAGGATACGTATTTACGAGAGAGAGAGAGAGAGAGAGAGAGAGAGACAGAGAGAGAGAGAGAGAGAGAGAGAGATGATTAATATTCACTTCTTAGTATAATGACAATCTAAAAAACAGACACAGTAATACATATTAAAACAACAATACACACATACACTCAGACTTCTCTCTTTGCGGTCTAACTAACACACACACACACACACACACACACACAGACCAAAAATTTCACAGGTCGTCTCTTTCAAGGTCTGAGGTTGATCTTGTCCTTGGCAAAGAGACAGTCTGTTGTGTATGACAAAAACAAGATATTACTGAAATTACCCCAGCGTCCACCACGTCATATTATTACCACAACCACGGGGACTAAATGTGGTACAAGACACGAAAAAAAACATTAAAACAAAGAAAATAAGAATAACAGACGTAGACAGATTAAATGAGATTATTACTTACAGTGGCGCGGTAATTGACAGACGTACACAAAGACGTTATACAGTTAATGAAACACAAAACAATATGTATGGCTGACCACGTTAAAATATATCAATTACTTTAACCCAACGCGAAGGTACTGTGATTGTTTACTGGTTTTTACTGTCACAATAAATATTTTAATCTAATCATATCATTCATGTAAAAAAAATATATGTAATAGTTTCGTGCCTGTCAAAGTATCAATTATGTACTTAAAAAAATGGACGAATTTCTACTTCCTTGATTAAATCGTCTGCTTTGTGGTAAGATCTAGATAAGCTGGGGGTGTAGTATAAACATTAAAGCTTGGTGTAGAACCCGGATAGCAACTTGAGTAATGGTGTCGACGTAACTTAGCAGCGGCAACTTAAAGTCAAGGTGAGGTGAGGAAACACCCAACTCTACACCAATGACGTTCTTGGGGTCATCACATGTGACATTTACAGAATCCGTCAAAGTTTTGTTGTAAAATTCCCTTTATGATCATTCCAAGGTAACTCTAATGTAATCTTATTTAAGTTTATTAGCTGCTGTGATGACGTGCTGTTGTATATATATACGAGAGAACTGAGCACATAAGGTCAAGTTGTAGATGACTTACAACAGGAAGTGCTGTAGCGGCCGCAGCACTAGGTTGACGGTGCTGGTGAAAGGTCCTCACTTGTATAATCGCGTCCATATATAATGATGATAGGCTTATATGGCAGACGAAAAGATAGTTCGCATCTCACTCTTGTAGAAACGAGACAAAACAGACTGAAAAGGGGAATACAAGAATCGGGAATTATGTGAATGACTTTCTGGTTGGCCATAAAGTGAGAGTTCACATCCCAGGAGTCCTTGAGGTGTGGGAAGCGAAGTGACTGCTGGTGACTTGAGGTTGAAACACAGTCTGCCCGCCCCCTCATCCCTCTGCAAATGTGACTCTCTCTCTCTCTCTCTCTCTCTCTCTCTCTCTCTCTCTCATTTATATGTGTAGTGGCCAACATTCCGTTATTCTTGCCAACGCATCTAGGACATTGATTTAAACATACTTATATTAAGACGAGTTAGCTTCCATGTTATATTATTGTCAGGTAGCTCTTTAACTCTCACACACACACACACACACATCAGATTGAGACTTGCCATCGACTATTAACATTGGCATTGACACAACTGACTTTCTAACCTGAATACCAAATACGTGACGGTACTTAACTATGCACCACACTGTTAACATGACTACATTCATTCATCTCTTTAGTTTGCATGAGAGGCGAGGAGGATGGGGGCGTGTCGTGTGTCGTGCATCGATAATAAAAGAGAAATATTACACTAAGATCAATGTTTTGCCTCACAATTTTAAATGGCTGTTATTCACCTCTCATACTATACATGCATGGCGTACTAATTACTGTATACATCAATAATACATGTCCTCTCGGTTCCCACGGCTTCCAAATAGCCTTTCTCTTCCGCCTCCCGCTGAGACACGCTCCTACTTTCCAATTAAGGGGGGTCGCGTCATTACCTTATATAGTTTAATGCATCACATGTCTGAAGAATTACACAACTTCTGCTTTTCTTCCCCCAAAGTAAGATCATTTAAGACAAGCATACACTTCAGCTCCTCCTTCACATGATACATTAGTTTGTATTTCGCTAACACCAACCCCTAACACAGTGGTTCCTAACCCTTTTGGCACTGCGCCCCTCGTTGGTCAACCATGGCGCCCCTCATACCCAAAGAGCGAAAATTTTCACCAGTTCCATATGGACGTCTAGAACTCTCGATAATTATAGGATTAATAATCAAAACCATCAAAGCTCACGTGTTTATGAGAAAATTCAGTATTTCTATGAACAAAAGTCATGAAACTGAGAACCTAGTGCACTTTTACCCACATATATCTTTAGGAATATATATTTGAATGGCATATGTTGACAGTTGACCACCTCACGCTCCCCTAGGAATCTTAGTGGGAACCAACGCCCTAAACTAACCTAGTCTAACACCATATCCTAACATAACCTAACATAAAATAACCTAACCTAACTAATTCAACCTATAGTCTAATGATAGAGGCTTAGACAGTACAGTATCTGAGTTTCCCCAAAAGAAAAGAGAAAAAAAATATCTTAGTCCCTCCTACCTTACCAGTCATCAGTATTAATATTATCCAAAAGATTTATTCCTAACAGCTCTTAAATTGATGGATATTAATTGTATAAACGATGTGGTGGCTTTAACGGGATATTGTTTGTCTTGTTTCAGGTGTTTCAAATGCCAGGGTCATTAAGCACCGTTTACTAGATCTTAATTGAGTGGTATACATTCTGACCCCATCACGATGTGTATGATGATTATGTAAGCAATGTTTAATATCACAATGTTCAAAGTTATAATAATAATAATAATAATAATAATAATAATAATAATAATTCGTTGTTATTAAGTCTTTCTCACGTTTGACCTACTTTTGGCTGGTGATCGAAGCCTCTTGCAAGAATGTGACTCTTTTTTGTGGTCACCTTTAAAAAATATATATAAGAAAACTAACAGGATTTATTACAAAAAACGTTTCTGGTTCACTTGTCCTGTGAGATAAGAAGCCTCATCCCAGATACACACACTCTCTCTCTCTCTCTCTCTCTCTCTCTCTCTCTCTCTCTCTCTCTCTCTCTCTCTCTCTCACACACCTTGATCCAATTTCAATCATAGTGACGTGGTGTGATTATCGATACCTGGGGGCGGGGAGACGCTAGGATTATGATTATGAATGGGGTCAATATTCCTCGTTCGTTGGATCTGACGCATACCTGCCTCTAGAGCTCCCGTTACCTGTACTGTATCTCAACGAGGCTGAAACGTATCTAGTCTAAAGCATGGATCAGAAATAAGACTAAAAATAACATCTACTCTAATTAGATACTGATTTAACTGAACTAATGAGATTTATTACTCTCCATGTTTTAAAAGAATGCAAAGAGATATTAATTTCTTACAATAAACATCTCAGACTTAACACAGGAACAGACAAGAACTTCTTCCCGACGACAGTAAGTTTGGTACAGATAGCCAAGAGAGAGAGAGGTACTGTACTGCAGCCGTGTTATCAGTTTCGCTAGATACTCAAGACCTGTTCCCGGAATCACGCAAGTCTTAAAAATCACTCACAATAGTAAGTTCTTTCTTGTATGGGTCTTATCGGACATGTTTAAATTATATGTAAGTGTGTGTGTGTGTGTGTGTGTGTGTGTGTGTGTGTGTGTGTGTGTGTGCGCGCGCGTTTATGTATATTCATCAGCGTGTCAACAAGTGCTGATGTGTGTATACAGTATACATACGTAGCATTTCTCATCTGTATATGTTTACATGTGTTTGTGTTTACCGGGACGAGGCAGAAGCGCTGTAATGTAAACACAGACGCCAGAACCAATCTTGTCTCTGTATAGGATGTGATACGTGGGCTGTGGGGTGGCCACGAACAATGGCTAAAGCTGTATAGTTTAGAAATAAAAAGGAAAATATCTGAACACACGACTACTATATCATTCATACTAAATAAATAAATCGAATAATCTAATGCTCCTGGTAGCCACTTCTCCGTCAATGTCGAGATATTCACTTCTGGGAAAGTTTCTGGAGACATCCGTAAAGATACTTTTTTGATCGTGTGTACCTCTTAACACATGAGGCTATTGGAAGTAATGTTAAATGGACCTTTTAAGATAGAACGACATATTTCGCATATCAAACTAGATTACAACCTTAAGGAAATGTCATGTTATGTTAATTTTTGCTTGTTGGTGATTTAGATTTCGAAATTGAAGGTCAATGTTCACCGTCTTCTTGCACTCAAAGACACTGACCGACCCTATCACTTTATGTTTAAATGTACACTAGACACTTATTTCATTCTTGTTTACTCTGTATAAGTCCTGAATGATTCCTTACCTTATCTGATATAGACTGTTGACATCGGGAGTCCCCACAAGGAGGAGACAGTCGGTGACAAATCAGGCTTCCTTTCTGGCTGGTCAGGAGACACATCCCTCAAACCCTGAAATAAGGAAACACACATCAACAGTGAGGATCATACCGATTTATTTATTTATCCATTCAGTAAACCCAACAAAAGAAGAAAACTCTACCATGATCTATATAAATTTCAACCCATTGGTTCATTAGAGACGGACAATATAACAAAATAACACCAGTAATTCAGTCTCATTAGGATGGAGAGCACAGGCAGCCTCTTTTAGTAGTAACCCCTGAATATGACGCATTTTCTTTTTAATTATATGATACCCACCTGGCCTGGGAGGGGAGGGGGGGAGAGGTTGTAGAGGAAGGCATATATATATATACATCAGTAGAAATATTTCCATAATATTATCAAACAGCCCCGTGTGTGTGTGTGTGTGTGTGTGTGTGTGTGTGTGTGTGTGTTCCCTGGTTTCGCCGCCCAACAATTTTTTTTTACGAGTGGAAAAATTGTATACATTAAAAATAGTAAATCTTGTCAATTTGTCAAACAACACTATAAGTTTATTCGTGTGTCAGAGGCGACGATAAAAAATAATGATGGAATATAAAGCCGTTTGAGAGTTTAGGTTGAATGAGACATTACGCTTCGGGTTTATGTCGTATATTTGTGACGTCTACCAGAATTAAACTTGGAATTAGATAACACACTGTAATTACATACTCAAATACTATTGATGAATCACCTGAATATTAGACACCCCAATTTCACCTAATAATTAACCACCTTAACACTAATTAAAGGGATGAAGTGAGGTTAGATTAGGTTAGGTTAGGTTAGGTTAGTTTAGGTGGGGGTGGAGATTCTTTAGGTGATCCCAACTCGTCAATTAAAACTTAAAACCTGAATGGGATCAACTAAAAATTAGGCACCCCAGATTATTTCACCTCATGATTAACACCAGCTCACTTAACTTAACCTGACCTAATTTACTCCAATTTAACCTAACCTAACCCCCCCCCCCCAGGTAAAATAAGCTGGGTTCCTAATATTCAGGTGACCCAGCTAGTGTAAACCTGTATAGGGGCCAATTTGATAGAGGGAGAAGTAGAGTTGATTTACATAGTTGACAATAAAAAATTAATCTTCCTCCATTATTCTTAGTTGAGTGGAGAGAGGGCGGAGAGAGAGAGAGGGAGAGAGAGAGGGCGGAGAGAGAGAGAGAGAGAGAGAGAGAAGGAAGGGGAGAAGGAGGGGAAGTAAGGGGAGAAGGAGGGGAAGAGGAAGAAGGAGGAGGAGAAAAGGAAGGAATCCAACACACACACACACAGGTCAAAACACCTACAGCACAACTCTTAATTCACTACACCACAGGACTCCTAACTAAGACGGTTCCTAAACTCTCTCTCTCTCTCTCTCTCTCTCTCTCTCAGTTCCTCCCCTCTTCCTTTCCCTTCTTACCTCCCTCCTTCCTTCTCCCTTTCCTGTCTTTGTCGTCCCCTTAATTAACATTCCTCTTCTCCTTCCTTTCTTTCCTTCCCTATTTGCTTCCTTACCCCTCCTTCTCCTTACCTCTCTCTCTCTCTCTCTCTCTCTCTCTCTCTCTCTCTCTCTCCACACAAAATGTCTCCAACACCCTGACAAAATATTCCCTCTCCCAGAAACCGAATATTTGGTTCTTGTTGTGTTTAAAAGTTGTTTGTTTGGAAAATTAACGGTCGGCGGAGGGTAAGAATGACGTCATAGGCCTACCAATACACCAATATAGGCCTAAGGAAGTGAGAGAAAAGTGGATATTGATTCTCTCTCTGGTTAGGATTATCTTGAGGAGGTGAAGACGAAGAAGGAGGGGGAGGAGGGTGAGAAGGAGGAAGGGGAAGACAGAATTGATGATGAAGGCACAGATTACGTAGAAAGAGAGGCGAGAGAACAGTAACTGAGAGATTTTACGGTTAACAAATTTATTGGCAAAGCTTGGACTACAGTTTGCCTATTAGAGAGAGAGAGAGAGAGAGAGAGAGAGAGATAAACTGTGTATATAAAAAGTGAAGGTATATAAACAGTGTAGATAAACAAACAATGGTAACCAGTAACTATGTAAGAATTGAGGTAATATTGGTCAATAATTCCCAGAATAATACCTGTGTAATTATTGTGTTTCATGATTTATTTCTCACTGACCTTCGCCTCCTGTAAATTATTATTGATGATTGTGAAGAAGAAATACAATAATGTACCTTGAGTAAAATGATGACCTTATTTTTTATTATTATTATTCTGGAAACAAACTCTCTCTCTCTCTCTCTCTCTCTCTCTCTCTCTCTCTCTCTCTCTCTCTCTCTCTCTCTCTCTCTCTCTCTCTCTCTCTCTCTCTCATAGGCAAACTGTAGTCCAAGCTTTGCCAATAAATTTGTTAACCGTAAAATCAATCTCTCTCTCTCTCTCGTACAGTATATTCACTTCATTATATACAGTACATTATATCTCCAAAATATACTCGGTAATCATAGTTTAGTCATTAAAGAGAGACACTTCACGTATAAAATTTGAAAGGCAGACAACTAAATGGATAAATATTATGAACTGATGTACTACTTAGGCAACGACTTACTCTGAACATCATCATAGAGGAAGAAAGAGTTGAGTTACGGGTCTTGATAGTCAACCACTGAAGACTTAGGTAAATACAGAGGGGAAACTTTTCGAAATGATCCTTGACCTAACCTAAACTAACCTAACCTAACATAACCTAACATGGTCTATTCTAACCTAACGTAACCCAACGAAGCCTAACCTAACATTGGCCGTTTCTAACTTAACTTAACCTAACCTAATGCAGCTGTCTTACTCTAACCTAACCAAATTTAAGCTTTCCTAACCTAACCTAACCTAACCTAACATAACCTAATCGAATCGAATCTGACCTAACCTTACCTCAGCTGACCTTAAGTCCTTAACCTCACCTAACCTAACCTAAAGTATGTCTTGTGTTCAATTAAATTATTCTAGTTAAGATAGAGTTTTAACCTTAATATTGCGTGGGATTAAGTGAAGGTAGAATCTCGCTATATATTTTATTTCTATTTTTGGACGTTGTTATTTTTTTTTATCTCAAGTCAACCAGATAGATTCATTCTCATATCATCACTTAAGAGGAACACTTACCGTACGAACCTTTCTGACTCTGAACCCGAGACATTCAGAACCTCGACATAAATAAAAACTAAGTGCACAAGTTTTTCAGGGCGGGTGTGAGCTGCTTTTTCTTCGACGTCACTTAAACTACAAATGTAATTATTAATATCAACAATCTTCTCTAAAAAACGGGTCTTGTTATTTGTGTGTGTGTGTGTGTGTGTGTTTGTGTGTGTGTGAGGGTGTTTTAAGTGCCAAGGTCATTAAGAACCGTTGATTGGCTGTGTGGGAGAGAGGTTTTCATTGTAGTGTTTGTCTTCGAAGCTTTAGCTGCCAAGGGTAACTCAAGTACTCGTTCTCAGTTTCTACATTGTTTACATCAGCCACAGGATAACTTTTGGGATCATTTGAACATTAGTCCCTCCTAGATTATTTCACCTGAAGATTAACCACCCTAACCTAGCCTAATCTAACCTGATCTAACCTAACCTATCCTAGCTTTACTTAACTAACCTAACCTAAACCCCCCAGGTAGCGTTAAGGTGTTTAATCATCAGGTGAAATAAGGTATGGGGACTACTCTTCATGTGGTTGTAACTATAATGTCTTACATTGGATAAATTATGCCGCTATAGATATTTGCCATGTGGTTAATGATTCATCAAAATACCAATAAGATAGAATAACTAAATTATAGCCAATAAACAAGAATTTTGTAGTAAAAGTCTCGAGGTAGCAATAAAATCAAGCAAGACACGAAGTTGTGTCGGCGTAGTGTGGGTTTCTGGTTCTAAAGTGGCCCTAAGAAAACCATAGCTAAATTATACTGCCCAGAGACGACCGCCAAATGGATTGCTAACACTTTACTACGCTGTCTGCCCCACAGGATCTTTCTCAGGTCTGTGTGAGCTGTGGAAGATCCTGTGAGTACCTCAGCTCACCTCACTTATCTTCAATACTTTGTTCTTCAATAGATTGAATTACCAGAAGGTGATAAAACCAACCCGGAATGTTATGTTCAGATGGAGCCTAAAATCTGTGTATTATCTGGACAATGTGTGTGTACTAGAGTGTCTCAGCTTCGCGTAATTTCTCTCAAAGATATAAGTTTCCAGGACAGCGGTTGAGAATGGCGGTGTGGTAAAGCATTGAGCCCCCGGTAAGACACAACTGTGGCTTTTGGAGACAAGTAGGTGGGTGGTGGTGGTGGGCTACCATTGGTCAGGGAGGCAACCACACTGACCAATCGTAGACGAGTCTCAGGCTTCCCTACCCCCAAACAATCTTTTTTTTACATGGCTGTGTCGTCAATACGTAGCTAATAAAGGATTTCATGAATATATTACAGATTTGTTGGTAGAGGAGAGACAACAAGTGATAAACATGGAGAGATGGAGTCATAAAGTAAGGCGGGCAGGGCCCACGTGGTCCTCACCTCAGGTGGACGGTGGTGGCGGCACAACTACACAACACAACCATACAAACTTTCCCACCAAACTTCGTCTTCCCAAAACTTAGTGATCGAGTGTGAGACAAGATAAGAATCGTCAATGGGATTATAGATAGAGAATCGTATAATATAGCCTTACTAGTACTTTTTTGTTGTCGTTCTTCAGAGATTCGACAGAAAGAAATAAAAACTTGAATGTGGAATGTGAAAGTTTCCTGACACAAATAATGTGTTCAGATAATCATACAAAATAATTTAGTTGTTGTTTAAGAAGTGCGTCGCCACCGCCCTGGGCCCCTTACCCACCCTCAGCTCAGCTCACCCAATGACTGGAAATCCAACACTACCACACCGAGTGACGCCAAGACTGACAGAGCTCCCTCCTGACGCCACACACACACACACACACACACACCAGCCTGGTATCACGATGGTGTTAAATGGTTAGCAAGAATCTGTGGAAACAAGTTTTTAACGGCTCTCTTATTTACCATTGTTTGCATAATTATACTGTACATGATGAACTAACGTAACTTGGTACGAATCTATCGAATCATCAAACCAGGAAGAACAATATTGTTCCTAATTATCAACCGTTAGCTACTGTCTATTAGGAAAAATCTAACTTCTTTAATAGTGTTTAATAACTGTTCCCCCCCAAGAACCATTCACAAAAACATAAAAAAGCATTACTTTACATATCAATTGTTCGTAAGTCATCAATATTTTCCTAGTTTAATAAAAAAACATTGCTCTTATCTAACTTACAGTAGAAACAAACATAAAATAATATAAATATGAAAAACTTAAATAAAATAGAAATAGACTATGTATATACAGTTTAATAAGTCGTCTGTATGTTAAGATGTGAAGGAGTCAGTTGAGTGTGTCTCTGTGGCGAGGGTTAAGAGACCTGGGGTGGTGCTGACGGCCGGGTGACCACAGGGGAGAGATGGTTTTACTTGTGGTTCCAAATGAAAGGGCGGGGGACAGGTTACTTATATACGCTCGAGGATTTGTTGAGAGGGTGAGACGTTTGGCTGAGTGGCTGCTGCTGGGGGTGTAACGAGGATGGCCGGCCCAAGGGCCACCTTGGCGTGAATTTGTTTAAGGTGTAAAAGCTGTCGCCGACACAACAACCACACCCTAAGTTAACGAGTTGCATGACCCAATGTCAAGGAATAGTCCGAGAAGACCGGACAACTCGCTAACCATTACTCCGGAATACGATCCGCAAATCGATTAATATCCAGGTTCCCAATTATTGCTGGGTAGACAGAGGCAAATGGCGTACAGAAACTTGACCATAGTTTCACCCTGCCTGGGGATCGAACCCGGGTCCGCTCGCTTGCAAGGCGAGCATGCTGACTATCACACAACAGAGAGAGAGATAGATCTGTATATGCATGCATATGTGTGTGTGTGTGTAACTTTCTATACACAGCTGATGACCCGAAACAGCTGCTCATATTTACGTCACGGAGAAACAGTCGGAAGCTGTCAATTTGGATTCTTTCTGAGCCGCTTCCGGGGATGAGTTGAGGGAGAGGAGGGGGGGGGGTGTTAGGGAGTGGTGGTGGAGGAAGGAGGGGATGTTGGATGATAGGGGTTGTTGGAGGAGGGAGAGTAAGGGGGTGTTGGAGGAGGGAGAAGGAGATGGTATGTCAGGATGTGGTGGAGGAGGGAGGGGGCTGCTGGAGGAAGGGGGATTTTGGAGGAGGGAGAGGGAGGTGGTGTATCAGAGTAGTGAAGGAGAGAGAAGGTATACCTGATGGTTGTGATGGTGGAGGGAGGGAGTGTTGGAGAAAGGGGAAGGGTACTGTACCATGATAAGGGAGGAGGATCAGCTGTAAACTGGTGGCTATAGAAACTTTGATCAAAAGACACGAACAGGTTGTTAGGTCTCCAAACATGTTTACTTTTGAGAGACGACTGGATAAGCATCAGCAGACGAAGATGCATCGAGCCGAATCTAGGGAAAAAGTCACAGGAAAAAAATCACCTAACCTAACCTAACCCTGGCAGATGAATCACCTTTACACACCACAATACCGTCTCTGGAATCCTTTTTATCTACCGTCTATATCTACAATCTACCATTAGTTTCTATTATTCCTATTTATCTTTATGAGACTCGAACGTTTAGGTGGATAAACGAGTCAGTAGTTTCCTGTGACTTTTTAGCCCAACGTACGTACTTTAAGATAACAACTAAGGTCTTTAAACAAATACTCTAAATAAAAATCGATACACAAAAACAATAATTAACAAGAAAAATAATAATTCTTCCTAAAACTTGATGATGAGTGGAGAAATGATTGAGATGCGGGTGGGTAACTGATGCCTCAAATGTGATTGGTCGGTCAGTGGTCATCCTCCTTTTCCACCACTCCTCCTGCTAGTCTAAAAAGGACATGGAAACTACACGTCGGGAAATTCTGTCACCATTTCATTTTTGTTTTCCTTTTATTATTATTTTTTTGTCTCTCCCTCTCTTTACCCTTGCCAAAATATCATGTTGTAGCCGTAACTGAAGAAAATCAATCTCTTTTTAGGACATGTAACAGTTGCTGAGACTGTTTTACCGCCACTTAGTCGACCAGTCAGCTTTTATTATATATAGAAATAAATAAAAACCAAAATTGTTATCCATCTTATTTTGTATTTATTAATTCATGACTAATATATTAATCAAGACCATAGTTGTTGCAGAGAGAGAGAGAGAGAGAGCGCTTCATGGTCCTCAAAAAGCATATACAGTATATATATAACATCAACATCAGTACATTAAAACATATGAGTCTAGCTTATAATGGACTATATACGCACCACTCTCAGCTTCCTCTGTCGAGCAATCAGTTTTTAGTAGATCATATGTACTTAAACTGAGATGAGACGCTTTTCAATTTACTTATGGAGCTACAGTAGTACACATGACGCCTGCCTCGACCACATCCACCACACAGCTACATCACACCAGTCACCATCTCTCTCTGTTTTCTTTCGCCACCTGTCACTGTATACTTCCCGTAAAAGTCTTCATTAACTACCGTTCTGTCTCCTGCCGTTCAGTGCTCTCAGTCCACTACATTTCAATATCAATATCACGCATGCAAGGAGCTGCACTCAACAGCCTTAATATCCTCATCTGTAAAGGAAAGTACCATTTACTGTACATCGAACCAACAGACCTTAGGACAAGAGACGAGCGTTGTATCCACTCGGCCACCGCACCCCTATATTTGTTGATTACCTTGGGCATATTCATCCAGCTATCACGTCGACTAATCTCCGCCACTCTTTTCTAATTGTTTACCCTATTGTGCTGTGCTCCAGACGCCCATCAAGGACTCTGGACACTATTGTTGTGTTGGTGAACCGACGCTCGACAAGCCACGACTCTTCTTTGACGCCACCCATTGTCTTCAAGAGTCCTCCGATGCCAGCCTGGGTGAAGTGCTCCTGAGTGAGTTTTATGACGCATCTGTCTCCATGTGCATCTGATTACTGGAGTCACCCATATAAACTATTCTCTCACAGCTTATATATTAGAATATCTCGGTATGTTATTAGTGTAAAGGTAATGCTCTCTCTCTCTCTCTCTCTCTCTCTCTCTCTCTCTCGTTGTTTTTGTTGTAGGTGCCTCAGCTGCCCGGGTTTACTAAGCACTGTTTACTAGTTTCCAACAGACAATTATCTTGTAAGAATTCGGTGTCGATTATCTCTCACACAGGCTGTCTCCTGTAAGCGTTTGTCATAAATTACACATCGATTACCTCTCCGCGTACGGTCTCCTCCCACGAGAGACGTTATGCAAGTTTAACTGTATGAGACAATAACAGATATAATCATTCCACAATTAATCCCCTCGCCATTCTTTTTCATACCGTGGACGCAGAGCAAAATGGTTGAACGATTGTCAGTCTCGGATGAGAATAGAATCAATTAGCTACTGGTAAACCTTTTTCTTTCTTTTTTTCCTTTTTTTCCTTGATGAACAGAGATTCAACCTGCGAGGAAATGGGCGAACAGCCATCATGAAAGGTCGACTAAAGATGACATACCAAACGATTATGCGAGATCTTTATGGAATTAACAATGAGACATGCTCAAACCCATGCTGGACCTGATAACAACACAAAGATGAGAAACATTTGACAATTTTAAACTTGATCTTTTTGTTTCGAAAGAGTGAAGAGTATGAGGGGCAGCGAGGGTTGTGTCTGTCACGCCAGCTGGTGAAGAGGGGCCGCGGAGTGTTATACAGTATCAGTCAAGGAGAAACTCAAAATTGTTCATACAAGTAAGTTATCTAGTGTATGGACCTACTTACAGTAAAGACCTTATTTGTTGTAGTTTAGAGATACATATAAAACAAGGTTATTCGGTGTTGCATCAAGTGATAGACGCAAAGTCGGATTTGTGTAAACATTATTTCAATGACGACAATCATTTACTAAACAGAAGAAAAATATTGCTAGTGTTATAGATGGAGTGTAACAAAACTACACACACTATATAATTCAACTCTTACTGACATGTCTGTCCCTAGACATGAATTAACAGGACACATGAACACTATAAATGAAATATCGGACCGACCGGAAACCCAACTGTGGAATAACAGAACGACAATCCCACAGGCTCATGATACCGACTTTGTGGACAAATATTATATATATGTATATATATATATATATATATATATATATATATATATATATATATATATATATATATATATATATATATATGTATATATATACTGTATGTGCACACATTACTGTAATATTTGACTAGAGGCCACACTCCTCGGACCATGGACGAGAGATGCAGTGGATCAGACCAGATTTTATTTCCTGGCCGAGGCTTGAGCAAGGTCGAGGCAACACAGAGGCTCAGGGGGATAATACCAGATAGACGGACTCACACACGTATCAGCGTCCTCAAGTTCTATAGAACTTCCAGCAGGGCGAACCAGACTTTCATTTCCCTCACAGTTCAAACCCGGTTTTAAAAGACGTATCGGAGAATGTAAATCTAACGTACACAGCTTCATCCATAGACAGGAGAGCTGACAGCGTCCAAGACGGAGTGTTGAGTCATCATCACCCCGGCAGTGAGGGTCGGCGTGAACATGAAGACAAATAATCGTGTTTGTTCATAATCATCACAAACACCTCCCCCCCTGGCTGTCTCAACACACACAAATTCAATGCCTCACAAATACTTGGGATCACAAGAAGATTAGTCCCTGGTTTATTTCACCCTAAGGTAAACCACAATTACGCTAAACCAACTTAATCATCAGGTGAAATAAGCTGGGGGAACTAATCTCCAGGTGATCCAATAACATGTTCTTACCTGTACGAGAACATTACAGTGAATCACATCAACGTTTAATGAGCAAAAATCCAATGAAAAGCTATGTTAAAATCTGAGCATAACACAGGTGACAAAATTTATCACAGACTTAAATTTAAAACCTCGTAAAATATATTGAGCGTCAAATCGTCACAACACTCAGGGAATAGGTCCTACCTGAAGGTTATAGCGACTTGCTGTGTTTCACTTACCATCAACAAACTTATGACACACGACAGATAACCGGTTCTAAAGACTTTGTCACTTTTGCTGTAGTATACGTGTGACAAGTGAGCAGTGTCGGCCAGCTGCGGGTCAGAGCATTAGCTTACTTTACGCTACTGAGGCTTAGGTTAGTTAAGTTCGGTTAAGCTAGGGTAAGTTAGCATAAGTGTTGTAAAAAGAAATATACCCTACAACATGTCATATGGGTGTTGGCCATGGAGGAAGGGGCACGCATCCAATTTGCCCACCCCCTTAAAAAAAAATCTTGGGTCAGCTATTTGCAGTAACACGGAAGCAGTAATTCGAGTGCCTTGTCTCAGGTAACCCCCCCACCCACCCTCCCCACCGTGTTGTAAGACCAAGCTACTGTACTCCTTCAGGTAACATATTACTGCTTCTGCTGTATTCATGTGGTTCGATACTAATGGCAGTGATCGTCACACTCATAGGCTTTTCTTCTCCACATGATACGGCATAATAACCTAAGCTGTTGCGTTGCCAAGGATGTTATTCCCACAATCAATCAATGAATCTCCGGATGATACCTTTACAAAACAATGAAGCAAGTTATACTCCCTTTAATTTCTAGAATATCATGGTGATTAGACCCCCGCCCGCCTGCTATTTCACCGTAACCCTCTTAACTCTAAACTGACCTACCCCCTCCCCCCAGTTAAGTAGAGTTAGGGTGTTTAATTAATCAAGTGAAATAAGCTGGGGTGTCTAATATTCATGTGACCCTATTTGTACACTTCAACACCTAAGGTCTTCAAGTACGTTCCCTAAGTAGGTTGACACATTACTAATTATATATTAATACGAGGGTGGTAAGGATGGTGCAGTATTTGAATATTACAAATGAGAAACACGTGAAGACTCTCCCCCAGCTTATTCACCTAATGAGTAACCACCCCAACACTCACCTAACGTAAAAAAAAAACTCAACCAAACCTAACCTAACCTAACCTAACCTAACTTGAACTAAACCAACTCAACGTAACCTAACCTATCCTTACCTTACCTAACCTTAACCTAACCAAACCAAGCCAATCCTAATATAATCTATCATAACGTAACGTAACGTAACGTAACGTAACCTAACCTAACCTAACCTAACCCCAAATATGTAAATAATCATAAATAAACACATAAAAGTGATATGAACTGATTGAATAAGAGAATAAAAAATAGAGAATAAAGAGAGAAAAAAAATACAAACTTATCAACCGAAGCTAAATAAAAAAATAAAAACTTGCCAACTGAACAGATAAAGATAAATCTATTAGACAAAGATAAATAAATAAAAAAGACAAGTTCATATATCATTAATTATATCGTCAACTGATATTGCGTCAGTAATAACGTATCCTATTAAATTTTATATCAACTAACAAGAAAAACTAAATTAAACCAATAAGGATTCAAAACGACTTTATTTGATTAAGAATAAACACTAACTTAATAAGAAATTCAATTATATATGAGAGAAAATAGCGATGAAGTAGACATAACAACATCCAAAGCCAAGCCTGAATAAATGGTGGGTGGAGGGGAAGTACTGCATCAACGTTGGCTGTTCAGGACTGCCGGGAACCATTAGCCACTGTAGGCTTGTCTACCTTGAGTTTCCATAAAATAAACATCCTCTCTCTCTCTCTCTCTCTCACTCTCTCACTCTCTCTATTTCTCTCTCGCTCGCTCTGGCAGGCTGTGTGGGTGGTTTTCCAACATTATTTAGCTCTGTTTCATTATAAGTTTCTTGTGGAATCTTAAGTTATATACATAAGTCAAGGGTTAAAATCGTCGTTATAGTTTAATAAAGGATGTTAAGAAGGTTGTATGATGACGTATTACTTGTACTTGACATACACAGAAATACTCCATACGACGAGGACCGGCAGCTCTCTGTTCCTCATTTGGAGGCCGTGGTCGCGTCTGACATCTATAACACTGGTGATTAATTTCCTCAACTCACTCTAAACCTTCCAACGAAAGCCAATTTCCTTCTACGCTCATCTAGAATATACTCAGTGAAACACCTCAAGTGAGTGAAACCATACCAAATAACGTAGGAAGAATGTGGGTTATTAATTAGTAATATCCTGGTTTAAGGGTTTTCGTACACGGTCCCCTACAGTTGGAGGGTGGAGGCAACGGCCGAGTTTTCCTCCATTGATACAGATTGATTCATGGTTACTATTATTCGTTTCATTATCTTAAAATTGGCCAATCAGGTGGCCTTGTATGCCGCTCTGAAGAAACAGATTTCCTCGATATTCTTGCGTATGGAACATTAGCTGTTTATGACGGACGATTGGAGAAGTAATCTCGGCTACTACTGTACTTTCTCTGCTCATTGTCTAGAAATTGAGATTATTGCCCATAGCAGAACAATTTTGTGGTTAAGAACGGTTTCATTTGGTGGCCCCGCCGTTGCTGCTCCCGTTGAGGCGGAGGTTCCGTGTCTGCATAGAATCTGAATCAGCAACTTAATTCAGACTTATATATACAAGTACAGACTTAGTACACAGCACAGGTACACTAACGCCCGTGTACTGAGATGATGCCTCAACCTGGATGTGGACATAAGTTTCAAAAGACCATGAAAATAGGGTGAAGTTGTGATTATGTTTATATTTAACTTTAACATTAAAGGATAATGTTTTAGGATAATAACAGCTATGAATACTTACAATCAAAACTTCCTTGTAAACATGCGTTGTAGTAACTTAACATTCCAAGTTCAGAGTGTTAACAGCAGTCCGTCTACAGTCTACACCAAATACGTACACGAAAATAATCACTGCTTATTACTATAGCACATTACTAAAGATTTCTTCTCTAATTTCAGAACAGCAGCAGAATCTGTTATGAAGAACTGGCAGTACTGAGGGAACTACAGCTTGGCACAGAACACACACGTCTGCGACAGTGTGTATGGTAGATGTTTACATAGCGGGGTGATAACCTATCCTCCGTAGACCATCTGTCATAACAAGATAAAATTTCTCAACAAAAAATATATACAAAACTTTAAGGAATAATTCAGTGTGGAAAGAAAATATACTCTGTAGTTTATATTAAAGGTTTCTGAAATTATACTTTGTAGTTTAGATGTATATTATATATTTTCGAAATGTTTGTTTATAAGAAGCGGTATTGGCATGGTATAGTTGATGCGATTCGTTCAGATTGGCCGTAATAACCCAGGCGTTGAACGACCAGCAAATTAAATCAAGAGAGTGTGGTTCAGCAAAACCTCGGACAAGAACTATAATGAGCTGGAAATACCTAAGTTCCCCATGTGTGTGTGTGTGTGTGTGTGTGCGTGCGATTACCAGGATGCTCAGGTAACACAGTTGTTAAAGTCATCCATAAAAAACACCACACTAACACACGTTTACGTTCGTGCGCACACACACACACACACACACACACACACATGTATGTAATAAGTCATTTATGTCCAATGTATATTTTCAGCCTTCGGGCTGCAGAATTTTTTCAATAAACCGTTAATTATTATTTTTACACACACACACACACACACACACACAGGAACAACCACGTTCACTCATACCATTACACAGACGCGCGCGCGCACGCGCACACACACGGACAACAAAGCTCAAACACACAAACAGGAACAACGAAGCAAACAAACACAGAGAGAGAAACAACAACCCTCACACACACACACACCAGGAACAACGAAGCGCGCACACACTCACAAACGCTCACACACCGTTACACACACACACACACAACACACTGTGAAACAAGACCATACGCATTATATGTAACGGAAGCCATAAATTCATGGATCTCGCTCAAGTTTTCCATCAGTTGGCAACAGACGATGAGAGAAACACACCAACACCACCAGTGAAAACACCAGTTAATACATTATTTATCCAACATAATAGTTAAGTTACCCTCCCAAAATACCTCTGTTTCTCTAATGCTATGTAAATTTGTTTTGTACTGGACACCAACTCCACGGATTGAAAAGTTTGAACGAAGGCTACTGAATAGAACGCTTGTAATTCTTATTAACTGAGGCTTCAGGTTATATAACAGAGGATACCATGTAAAAATAACATTAAATTTTTTTCATGCGGCAATTAATCTCGTTGGCGACTGGCGACTGAACACTTGAAGGTTAATGATGGAGCGCCATTGTAGCTGATTTTTAACACTAGGGCTGTTAATGAACTCTGTAAAGTGGCTGAGGAAGTTTACCTGACGCTCTCTTGTGTATGGACAGGTTATATATATTCTCTCGTTCACCATTACTGCGGCCATTTAACACGGTTTTAAATGAGAAATTCCTAAAAAAAATAAATCGTATACGGATATCTGAGTCTACTTTAGATGGTTTTTGTGTTAAGAAAAAATCTTATAATGAACTCTACGTAAACATTTGATTCATCATATAATATTTCCTTTGTTCGCGATAATAAAAAAACAAAAATACCCGGATATCAAACCATACTTATTCATTATTTCCATTACTATATAACTAATGGTGAAGAGAACATAAATAAATTAACCAAAATTACCAACTCGGCAATTTACATGGGCAGTAATTTATCACGTCTCCTCCCACTCGCCTGAGTTTAGTGACAGGAAGTTAACAAGGACCGGCGGGCGGCCTCTGAGAAGCGTCTCACCTTACAGCGATACACACTGTTGAAAAGAAAAATTACTCTCCAACGGGCAGTGTGTTCCCACCACTAGTACTCCTTTACCCTCCAGTCACCAGTAATAGCGTTAGTCTTACAGTAAACACTATCATACAATGCTAATAATTACAAATGTACGGTACTTTTCCTAAACTTTAATTGATGTATGGTGTAAGATCTGGCTTTGATCATACACTTAAAAGACCTTAGTTGTTATACAGTGTAAATATTAAATTCAGGTGTTTGTGTAAGGAAGTATCGCTTGATGATAGATTGTCTCTCTGCACGTTGAATTCATTAGAGAAGGAAAGCTTCAATTGTCTTTATATTCACACGACCTCGAAAAACAACGTTAAACAATGGGCTGAAAGGTTTGTGGTCATCTCTCATCGCTAGGTTAAGACTCACTCCATTACACTGACACTGATAAAACAGAAAATATCGTCAATAAAGAGAGTTTTAGCTGAGTGAGTCAAGTTTATGATCGCCCAGCCACCTATGGTCTGGTTGCACACCACAGGGAGTTAAACATTCCCCACTGATCACTAACACAGCTGGTGACTCACCCTTCTTTAATTAATGTTTAAAACTGATGGTTAGTGTGTGCGGGCTTGAAGACCTTACTTGTTGAAACACTGACATACATACATACATACATACATACATACATACATACATACATACATACATACATACATACATACATACATACCGAAGAAACAAACTTATCTTCGCGTTATGTTGATACCAAACGGACTGGCCTCAACCCTCTCGCCACCCACACGTCACCTCAGGCTAATCCTCAAGTGTTTTAGATGTTTCACAAGCAACCTGGGCATTTCCCCTCGTGCTCCAACAACTGCCACTACTATTACAATAACGCGCTAGAATTATGAGGAGCGACAACTTATTTATTTTAATGCTAAATTGAACTTTGCACAAATTAACAGATATTAAAGCTATCGTAAACCAAACTCAATATAACTTTACAAAAAATGTCACTTCAAAGTTTTGTTAAGATAACCTCTTTATCAGTCCTAGAATTAAAGTATATTATAGCTAGTTGACTTAATTAGCAAGTATGAATGATTATCCCAAATACTTATGTCCATTTTGTCTTCTACTGTATTTCCGTTATGCCAAAACTTAATAATATCACCACATGATAATTCCCACACATGAAGCTTAAACTTAAATATGAAACTTCTGCTCACATTCCTGGAGAAAATATCGAATCTCAATCTAAATCTGAGTCTGAATCTGTAACACATGGTCGGTCAGCCCCAACGCGTGATGACCGGTCGACCCGCCTCTAGCCACACACTCTCCAATATCTCGCATAAATAAACAGCTCATCTCACGGCTGTCTGATAATCCTCTCACCAAAATCAACGCACCATCATCCAAGCCTTGACTTCTCACCGCCAGTATACTAAGATTCATATTTTTTTTTATCCTTTCGCACTCACAAGTGATTAATGACTCTGCATGGCTTCATACCAGTGGGCGTTCTTGTCTGACAAATATGCGATCATTCTTTTCAAGCGTTTTCAAATCTGTGGACGATAGATCATGACAATAATGTGGTAGACCTCGACTTTAGCAAAGCTTTCGACAGAGTCCCTCATGAAAGACTAATACGAAAAGTGAAGGCGCTTGACGTGGGAACAAGTCACCATAAATGATACAAAATCGAACTAGCGCAATGCCACTAGTGCTGTACCGCAAGGTTAAGTACTCCGGCCACTACTTTTTATTATATACATTAACGACATAGATATAGACGGTGACATGATTTTTTTTACGCGAATATAGGTCAAATAATTAAATCCGATAACGCTTCAGAAAACATACAGGAAGGCATAACAAAAAATATAAAATGGACTGAAAAATAACAGATGCATAAGGAACGGAAACAGGGGCACAAATTATCAGGTGAACAACGAAGACAAAGAAAAATCCGACTGTGAAAAAGATTTAAGGGATAATGATAAGTAGAGACCTAAAACAGAGAGTGCAATGTACTAGAGAGCAATAAGAAACGGATGACAAAGTTAATCCCGGGCAATAAGAACCTTGAATATGAAGACAGATTAAGCAAACTGAATATTTACAGTCCCATAAGAGACGTAAAGTGAGGGGCGATATGATCGTAGTGTACAAATGGAAGATGGGGTTAAATAATGGTGATATAACTAAGGTACTTAAACTATCGACTCTCCAGGTGATCCAATAAGATTTCAACGTTCTTTAGATTCCTGTTTTCTCTTTACATTTCTGCGTTTCAATAACTAAGGTATTTAAACACGTACTCTTATGTTGGTCCATAAACTACACAACAACTATATCCTGTTCCTCCCAGTAACTTCCGCCAGTGTTATGAACCAATGGGATCCGGAGCCTCGTGAAGCTTCGAACAATAATCAGAAGATATTTTGGCTTCGTACACAATGCTGAATTTTGTCACACTTAGCAGCAACATTCCGCTGGCTAGGACTATCATTCTCACACTTAGTAGCAACATTCCACTCGCTAGGACTATGATTCTCACACTTAGTAGCACCATTCTCCTGGCTAGAACTATCATCTTCACACTCAGCAGCAACATTCCACTGGCTAAGACTATCATTCTCACACTTAGTAGCAACATTCCACTGGCTAGGACTATCATTCTTATACTTATTAGCAACATTCCCCCTCTCAAGGACTGCCAGTATCTCGGTGTCTTCACTTCGTAATCCTTCACCATCTTGACAGTTCGATTTGCCACATTCTCATCCATCCATAAGTTGATTGTGTTGCTGTAGAGGCTTCAGAACAACCTGGCGCAGCCCTTGTTACGATCTTATCACAGGAAGTAAGAGCAGTGATCACATTGTCTTTTCATCATCACCACCATGGGAAAGAAACAATACTCATATAGACTAGACTAGAGGGTCGTGTTAAAGTAGAGTTTCCGTAAGTGTCATGCTATTTTATCAGGTTGTAAAACTGATGAAGGCTGTGTGTGTGTGTGTGTGTGTGTTTCGAAATCCCTCGCTGTACCCATACCGGAACACTCGGCATGTAAACTTAGTGATACACCTTTAAAGCATACACTTGAACACTATATTATTGAAGGTGACACTGTCAAAGACTTCAGGCCTCCTGGCTTATTGTATCATGAACTTTGTAATTATTACATTGAATCGGGGGTGCTTGAGGACATTCTTGCTGTTTATCTAAAATTTGCTAGCCCACACTGATTAGTCCTCAATTAGAATATGACGTCCAATGTATTTGAACCACTGTCCTGCGTGGCAGTGAACATTGATATCACCCACATGACTCTGACCTACTGTATATATACTGCCAATGAATGTGATCTATTTCTTTGTGTATGAACCTCTGCCCTGCGTGGCAGTGAACAGTGACATCATCCACATGACTCTGACCTATATATACTGTTAATGAATATGATCTATTTCTTTGTGTATGAACCTCTGACCTGCGTGGCAGTGAACAGTGACATCACCCACATGACTCTGACCTATATATACTGTTAATGAATATGATCTATTTCTTTGTGTATGAACCTCTGTCCTGCGTGGCAGTGAGAAGTGATAGCACCCTCAGTGTCAAGATTTGACTGAATTAATCAGAATAAGCAAACTGTACTCCAAGCTTTGTCAATAAATTTGTTAACCGTAAAAAAAAGACTCGTCTCCAGAAGTGTTTACCTTTTGGTATCATCTTTTCATCTCCTCCAATATCCTGTGCAAAGATTATTAACATCTCGGTATCCTCCAACATCCGGTACAAAGTTAATAACATCTCGGTATCCTCCAACATCCTGTACAAAGTTTAATAACATCTGGGTATCCTCCAACTCATCTCCAACATCCTACCAGAGTGTTGGTATCCTGAGCCCGTATCCTTCAACATCTTGACTGCCGGAACTGCCACGGCTGACGTCCCACCAAGATTAGTGTCGGTGCAGCACAAAAGAGTCTCGGCTGATGGGTTGGTAACGCCTTGACGAGGACGTGTGAGGCGGATTGTCAATAAATCAATGTTATACACACAGCCACGTAACTGTGTGTACATCAAAGATAACGCCACCCCCTCTTTCTGTATCTCTGTGTTAAATATAATTAACATCGATGTATTATATAACTCCTTGCAGACGGGAGATGAGTAGGAGGTTATAATAAAGATGGCGGTTTTTTATTTACCCTTTTTTTTTTGCCTGGCGACTGATAACAGCGACCGATTTCTTTAGGGAGGTGGACGGCAGACCATTATATTCTACACAATCTTAATTAACACTAAAACGACTGGAGACCGCCAGAGGTATTTTGAGAGAATTGAACTTGTGTCAGTATTTTACAATCATTACTGTTTACCATAAGAATACTCTTATTACAATGAGTCAAGCTGGTGTCGAATTTGCATATATTATTACCAGAACATGTCGCGGCTCTCTCACTTGGTCTTTTAAGTACAACAAAAACAGAGAGAGTGATGCAAATTGTAATTGCGAAATGGACTGCACGAGCTGGACGCCTTCTGAAAGGTCTTCAATCTTCATCTAGACTGCCTGACCACTTTAGTAATAACCGGTTGAAAGCCCCAGCGCACAGCAAGGAAGACCATCCAAGTATTGTAGACTCTCACATCAACATGTATTGTACCCGTCCTCTTATTACGCTCCTACTATACTCCTTATATATGGTAGTTCAGTATAAATATAATACCAAACTCGAAATTCCAAGTCATGTATAGAACTCAAGAGAAAATTACAATACAGAAGAGGATTGCCAACATCGAAACACTAGTTAATACGTGAAATAGTTAACACAGTAAAAATATGTGATGAAACTATATTTATACACTTGAAAATGTATTTGTCCTTTGAGATATCATAGAGAAGCGTTTACGGTATTATAAGTATAGGACAACAAATTGGATATAGTGATTGTGAATACGAGTATGATAGGTTTTATAACATAGGGGCATAAAGTCTCGCCATACCATCAGAGGGTGTTGCTGTTGTTGTTTTGGGTTTTTTTTCTGTGCTAAAACAACTACGGTCTTTAATCACGTACTTTAAATTGATCCATACACCATACACCAATCAAGATCTTTCAACGTGTAATACTGAAAATTCTGGAAAGACATTTTTACACAAGGTTACTAATCAGAGGTATATAAAAATCGGCGACGTCACTGACCTAAGTGGTAGGTGTTCGTCGAAGATTGAAATGGTTATATCACGCTAATGTCAAGAGCTGGAGAACTATTAAGAGAATGAGCTTTTATTGTTGTCTATTAGTGATCATTATCAAGGACGTATGTGTGGATTATCTTAGTAAACTATATAAAAAAAAGTCAGACAGTAAGAGGAGGTGGCATTCAAAGGCAGAGATAAAGTTAAGGACGAGTTACTATGGTTAATACGACTGATGGAAGTAAAACATTATTTGGGTAAAGTCAATACCGAGAGATTGAAGTACAATAAAAGAAGAGACACTATTCTATATGTTTATGATGATTAGTTTTCGACTTAGGACTAACCTACAAGCCATGATCATGACAAAGTGACCTACATATGGTGAAGACGAGACGTGACTGCTTTACTGAACCCATATGTGAGCAGTGCAGTATGGGGAAGCCTTACACCATACGTTCAACACTCCCATGAAGAATTGTGATGAATAAATATACTCGTCCATTAAGTAAAAATTATCTTGAGCAAATGATGACTTATGGGGGAATTATGTATTTAGAAAACATTTATTAATATTAAATTGAAAGCTGGTGTTGTTAGGCCTGATAGTGTGGCTACATCTCAGAGTATACACAAGAAGGTAGCGTGGTCAACAATGCAATCAATCGACTTCACTTCCAAAAAGGTACCCGTCTACAGCTGGGAGTGCCCCGGGATCGAACCAATGACCAAAGGGACAAGAGGTGAGTGCTGTATCAACCTGGCCACCGCATCCCCAAATTACACCACGATAGGCAATTGTGTTAAGGAAGCTCTTTTTAACACGCGACATCAAGTAATAAATTCTACCATTAAGTCCTGACAGTAAAAAACAGGGAAGTTGTCCACAGTGAATGAGGCGACAGGATCAGTTGGGATTTCCTAAACATTCTTTCATTAAGTTGGAACCTCAATTTTATATCTAGAACAAAAGAACACACTTCCTCCAACACATCTGCCTGTCTACCTCCAACACTGAACCTCCAACACTCACACGGTGGCTGGTTACCTCCAACTGTCACGGTTCACTCGCCTAATAATTTCCGCAGCGCCATCAAGGGATATTTCTCCTCATTGCTCGACTCCCTCATGTGTCAACAACACCACCATGACTTTCATTTTGGAAGACGAAGGTTCATGGCCGCTCGTATTAACACACATTTCCGGGAGGTTGAACTTGGCGGCTCACACAGGCCACATAATCCCATACATTCCTGCTGTAAACAATACATTTATCTCGTAAAATAGTTAACATAAGGTAACTCGGCTACCCTTCCTATGATCAACAGTTAGACGTCATGAGTTTCGTGCCTGTGCAGTGACCTGTGGCGCCCACGAGAAGTGAATACTAAGAGATGAGAATGAAAAACGAACACTTAGTCCTGCACTCAGTAGAAGATGCTGCTATAGTACTTATACATACAGGTGTACTATATCAAGATTAATTTCTACCATCGCAGTTCTCGGTGTCTTGGATCAAGTCAGTCTGTCTGTCTGTCTGCGTAAAATTGCTCAACTTTACAGAAATGGAAATTCTCAGTAAAACTTGTGATATTGGTTCTGCATGGAAATAGGTAAATAAAGTTGACCTGTATTTTTTTTTTTCTTTCCAGAGGTAAACAACTGAGGTTCCTGTAGCGGTGAACTGAACTACTACACAGACCTTGACGGGTTTTTAACACAACTCTTATCGTCTGATCTACCTCAGACGCCCATGTTTGTACGGTATGTTGTGATTGCCGTTAATCACAGTTTTACCCGATAGTCGGAAATGGTGCAAGATTGATAAATTGGGCAGTTTGCCTTACAACTGTGTTATCAGGTTGGCGATTGTATTAAGAAGATGGCAGGTTAGGGACGAGCACACTGGAGGCAGGCTAGTCTGCCCTTTTCGTTAGGGACACCATCTGGTGGGCCTTCCGAGAAACACAATAATCTCTTCCTTTGTTTTCACAGCCTTAACAGCAAGTTTCATCTGCTTCCATAACTAATTCATGATTACACACAAGCAGAGCCGCAGAAGGGAATGTTTTGATAATATTGTGGCGGCAGGATACATTAGTCGTCCCCATCACTTCAAAGTCAGCGTGAAGGTGGACCATCGGCGGAGTCTGTTGAGCTCTGGATCAGCTGACATCACTCACAGCGGAAAGCCATTCCTGTTTCCGGAGTTAATTAGGTTCTCTCAATCACTGTCTATTCAACAGGAAGCCATTTCCCGGAGTAGTCCGTCTGATTATGTTATATCATCCAACACTGTACACTCCAGCCAGGTACTTGTTGCCTTGTTACGGTTGTCCCAGTGTAAACAACCGTACTGTAAACAACGTGTTGGGTGTATTTTTTGTTGCTTAGTTTACTCTGCATTTAGTAACTGACGGAAAACCAGATGTTGCTCTCTGTCACAAGCAGCAGTCCTCGTCTGGTGCGGATTCAGTGTGCGTTTGATAAAGGTATTTCCGCTATGGCCAAACTGGCCCGTCAAGGTCTGCAGCCTCCCAGAGATGTCGCCTTGTAAACTTAATGTCCGGTTGCCGCGGATAATCGACCAACACGATGTTAATAATCAGTGTTGCATGATATAATGACTCCACCTTCCTGTCATACTGACGATGCTCGCTCTTGTAACGTTTCGTGTAAATAACAAGGAAGGAGTCGACAGTTGTGTTACGGGAGGGGCACGGTAACCACCACCCACACCAATAACATTGCAAAAACTCAGCGCCTCGTAATGTGGAGGAGGCGGAGGATAAATATCGTAAAATGACCGCTATAGAGCTTTCGTGCAGGCGTGATCGGCGGGGTAACAAGTGACTTGATTGGCTTTGCTTTCCTCGCTTGACACTGATGACTGTCCCAAGCTGAAACTGAGAATATCATAACTTTCTCATTCTCATAATGTGTGTGTGTGTGTTAATGTGTACGCCAGATTCAACAACGACACAAACTTACAATCCCCACTAATGTCATTCATTGTCTCTATTTCGTACAGTGACTCATCTCCTCCTGGTATACACTCCGCTCTACATTTGATTTCCATGGTTTTGCACTAAACTTATTTAACATTGTTGTCGGCAGCTGGGTCATACAACCATAACTCTCTCTCTCTTTCAGCTGTTAGTTCTTTTGTTTTGAGTTATCCACCAGAGTATAGTGTTATCAGGAAACAGTATCTATCTAGACAAAAAACTGATATAGATTATTATAAGTAAGTCAGAGTTATTAAAAGATGCGTGACAACGGCTTAGTGAAAAAATAATAATTTTTTTTTAATTTGGTGCGATTTTTAACTTAATAACCATAAAGGGTTTTTATCTCACTATCAACGAATAAGAAAATCCCAAAATGTTCCCTCAGTTGCGACCGCGTGACCTGTGGAAAAATTCTCTCAGTGTCTTGGTGAGTTAGTAATGTTATTGGTTGTAAATGACGGATGCAGCAAAAAATATATGTAGAATGTAATTTTTGGTGGGGACGACTGTGTGTGTGTATGTGTGTGTGTGTGTGTCATCAGTCACTATCATCTTACTATAGTATTACAGTCACCAGAGAACACGAGAGAGCTGTACGTACTTCCTAATGATCCAATTGGCAGAACTTTATTTCCCTGTTAAATTACCTGGTCGAGTAATTAATTAAGGTAAGATAATGGCATAGACAACTTCTGAGTTATGGTTGTGGTTGTCTGATCACTATAGGAGGGGGGAAGGGGGGTGTGGTGGAGAGGGGGTGGGGTGGTGAATGAGGGGTGTGTGGTGTGGTGAATGAGGGGGTGTGTGGTGAATGAGGAGAGGTGGTGAACGAGGGGGTGGTAGTGAATGAGGGAGGGTGGTGAATGAAGGGGTGTGGTGAATGAGGGGGAGTGGTAGTGAATGAGGGAGGGTGGTGAATGAAGGGGTGTGGTGAATGAGGGGGGAGAGGGTGTGTGGTGTATGTAGGAACGGTTCAAGTGTAACCATTCATTCTGTATAATGAATAAAATAACTATACAATCTCTTTAATATGATAAAACTATGAACAATAATGTCAAAGTTTGTACATAGACAATATAGGAATACTATATAAATAACAGCCTATATCTCCATTATAAGTATTAAATAAAGCACTAATAACGCTACAGTAATCCTTATAGTGAACGTGTAATGATGCATTTATGACACGGATTTAGTTTTAATTTACTGAAAAAAATGTCGACACTATAACCAACACGACAGGTGGTCTTTCTCTGGTGGTAATAATAATAATAATAATAATAATAATAATAATAATAATAATAATAATAATAATAAATTAATAACTAACAACAACAATAACAATAATAATAAAAATAATAACAATAACAACAACAATCATCACAATACCACGTGGATGCCTAAAAAAAAAAGAAAAAGAAAAATCCCACTTTCAATCATCACTCGTGTAGCTGCCGCATTTCCCCTCCCCCTCCCACCACCTTGCACACTACGACTCCATTACCGGACGAAGGTAAACTGAAGAGAGTTACCGCTGAAACAAGTCAAGCCGTCGCACCAGGAGAAATTAAGAGACACGCACGATTTATATCTTGAAAACCAGTACGAGAAGAATAGCCAATTGGGTCGTTTCTCTTCCCCCCCCCCCCTAGACATGCCCACTGAGAGCCCAGGTCTCCCATCTGCCGTGTGGGGGAATAATGGGTGTATGGCTTGATGATGGGGTGATGGGGAGGATATGGGGATGGGAAGGATAGAGGAGAATAGGGGAATGGGAGTGATGGGAGGAGAAGGATAAGGGGATGGGCGTGGTGGGAGGAGAGAGAGAGAGAGAGGGGGGGGATGGGAGGAGCGATAATGTGATAATATTTTTCAATGTATGATACTTTCCCAACATTAGACTCCTATCATTACTCACAACATGGCGGGAATTATAGTCATTGTGTTGAAGATTCTACAAGATAATACAAGTCAACAACGATATATGAATAATCAGACGTTCAGACTTTACAATTCCTGACGATGTATAAACACTTCTTCTCCTGAATAATAATAAAATAGTTATCCCATCTTGCTGAAACGTATCAAAAGTAAATCCGGATTTTTTTTTTTTTTAAGCTATATGCAGTGTTAAAGAGAACGGATTCTTCGCTATAAGAGACCCCTACCCAAGGTATAGGGACCCGGCCAGATCCTAACAACAAGAATAGGTGCTGGTGAAGACGTGATATATTGCCTATTACAGCGACACACCTCTAACCTCTCCTTCTACCTTCTTCCTCCCTCTAGTAATTTCCTCCGTGATTTGTTACAAAAGTACGACTATTACTTTCGTATTTATTGCGTTTGTTTGTTAAGTGTTCCTTCGTGCTTCTTAAATACTTTGCGTCACTACTTTTTATTATTTGACTTTCTCTAATTTGGCAAAAAAATAGAAAATAAAAATTTATAGTTTTCTAAATGGATTTTTCATTTAACCCTTTGAAGACGAGTATATAACCCTTTGAGGATGATGGTTCAACCATTTGAGGATGATGGTTCAACCATTTGAAGACGATGGTTTAACCCTTTGAAGACGATGGTTTAACCCTTTGAAGACGATGGTTTAACTCTTTGAAGACGATGGTTTAACCCTTTGAAGACGATGGTTTAACCCTTTGAAGACGATGGTTTAACTCTTTGAAGACGATGGTTTAACTCTTTGAAGACGATGGTTTAAGCCACTCGTCCTCAAAAGGCTTAACTCTTATAATTTGTCTCTTACTTAAAACTAAGCCCTCGTGAACATCATACAACACAACCAGTTAAAACGCAACGATAACAACCGAACGACATTGACTAAAACGATGAAGAAGAAAACAGTCCCAGACACTTGATCACAACACACACACAAATCTACAGGAATTTAAGACTAATACCCAATGTCAGGTAATAGTTCAAATTTGTCTTGTTTTCGGTTGTAAAATAATAACCCACTTGTTGTAAATATAATCACATTAACAACTTTCAAGGTACTATATATATAATTTATTTATATCAAGATGGCAGCAACATTCACTCCAAACATTCAATATACAACTTTCTTTTAGTCAGTAGTCTTTATTGTTTCTTACCTGGCTCCTGTAGTCTCCAAAATACAGGAAGAGTTTACCTACTAACACCCAAGTTACTTTTCTCCGAGTTTAAGTTTGTAGTCACTTTGGCAACCTTCCTGAGAGTAATTAGGAGGAGAGCGGTCAGAGTTATGTTTTGTGAAGATGTGTGGGTCGCTTGTGAGTCTTACCTATCACCGTAAGATTAAACACCCTAACCTGACCTAATGTAACCTAACCAAATGTAAACTAACTTACCGTAAAGTAACCTCACCTAACCATGGTGGCATTTGTGTTTGATCATCAGGTGAAATAAGCTCGGGGCCAATCTTCAGGTGAACCGAAAAATTATTTTTTTATTAAATCTATCATGAGAATAATTGTTAATTTACATACATACATACATACATACATAAATACATACATACATACATACATACATACATACATACATGTGTGGGCGGGTGTATGCGTGTCCGTTTATATTTATGTGTGTGTGTGTGTGTGTGCGTGCGTGTGTGTGTGTGTAGGGGGGGGATGGGCGGATATGTGCGTGTAACCATATGTACGGGTGTGTAGGCGTGTGTGTATGTGCGTGTATATATTGTCCATAACTTTCGTTCAAGATACGTTATTAATCCCTCAAACATCAGTTGTAATGTTTACCTTTGTGTGGGACCCTGGAGGAGAGGCCCAAATCCTATACTCCGCCCACACAACAAATTCTTCCTTATTCTCTACTAACATCACCAAGGAAACACCCT
>NW_024741189.1:10813653-10933653 GCF_018991925.1 Homarus americanus
CAACAGATAATATAGGAGACGTGCCGATAGTCTTTTCCAGATACAAGAGTAATAATGGAGGGTGTTCGACATAACCCCCCCACACAGACAGACATTCTACCTCTATTCATTATCATTCACTCACTCATTTTTTACAGTTGTTATATGATACGTGTTCCGCTATCTTACCCCCTTCCACAACAAGACCACAAATATCCATCCATCTGTCACACACACACACACACACACACACACACACACACACACACACACACACTGATGCTTCCTGGTTGCCCCCCCCTTCCCCCTTCTCTTCCACCTCCCATTCTTTTATCCCATCTTCCTCATCTAATTTATTCACCAATTTTCTAATGTCACTTCCCATTCTCTCAATAGATCCCCCCCATCACTTTGGTAAACGTTGATCATCTCTCTACCTGGTACTTCATTATCTTCCTTGACCTTTCCTTCTATATATTCCCTGTTTTTTGTCTCCCATTCACGGCACATACAGTAATAGTCTTCTCTTACTACATAAATACACTCATGAGACAAAGGTTCAATCATGTGCCAGGCAAGGTTGTTGGGGGTAGATGGGGGGAGGGTATTTTGCTATGGTATGTGTTGTGTTGGGCATCAGTTAGGTCAGTGCTCCAGGCTAATTTAATTCTTGTGTGTGTGTGTGTGTGTGTGTGTGTGTGTGTGTGTGTGTGTTTTATACAGGATTACCTGAAGACCAGCCCTCGAGCTTATTACACCTTGACATTAATCCCCTTAAACCTAACCTCACTTAACCTAACATAACATAACTTTACGTAATTTAACTTAATCTACCCTAACGTAACTTAACCTAACCCACCAGGTAGCGTTAAGTTAGTTTTGGTTAGATTGGCGTTAGCTTTAGGATGGTTAATCATAAGGTATAAAATAAGCTGGTGGGGATAATCTCCAGGTGATTTGTTGTGATTATGTTTTTTAATTAGTCTTTTTGTTAGTACCTTAACCCTTTGACGACGATGATTTAACCCTTTACTGACGAGGTTTTAACCCTTTACTGACGATGTCTTAACCCTTTACTGACGATGTTTTAACCCTTTACTGACGAGGTCTTAACCCTTTACTGACGAAGTTTTAATCCCTTTACTGACGATGATTTAACCCTTTGATGATGATGACTTAAGAAGGAAGATATAAACAATCCCCAGTTGTTAGAGAGTCATGTGTAGTGTGGGCAAGGACGTGACATCCTTATCCCGGTCATTCCTTTTTAAACGTTAAACCAAAAGAAACCAAAAACGGTCATAACATTCCGAACAAGTGGGTACGAAAAGTCTTTGAAGATCAAAGCCTCAGAACCTGCCATGTGGTGAGACTGAGGGAGAGATAGAAGAGGATGAGGTCAGCTCCTCCCTCCACCACCCACCAGCACCACCACTACCTCCATCACCACTACCTCCACCAGCATTACCAATACCACCACCACTACTACTACCGCCACCACTGCTGCTACAGCCACCACCAATACCTCCACTACCATCACCACCACTACATCTATTACCACCACTATCACCATCACTATCTCCGCCACCACCTCCATGATCATTGATATTCAAAAGAATATGACACAGGCTCTGAAGGCAATTCCAAAAGAGGAGTTTCCAAAATGTTATGAGCAGTGGCAGCAGAGGTGATATAAGTGTAGAGCTTCCCTGGGTGACGACTGGACTGTGAAGGAGACAACATTCACTTGGGTGTAAAACTTTACACATTTTTGCTAAACCATACATCAGTCTTGTTAATTTATGGTCACAGTATATATATTCTTTTAAAACTGAGAAGTGTGGACACCATACAGGCAGGTCACAGCTGTACTCTAGTAGTTAACACCTGCTACTACACACGGGTTTACCTATACAATAACCTCGTAGAGAGTAAAAGGTGGACGTAAACATAACTCGTGACATCATGAAAGTATCGCCTTAAAACTCGCATTAAGATAAACTAAATGTCTCCAAACTAAGTTACGGTTACGGTGGTAGTTTACTTGATAAAGACCTCGAATGACGGATCAATATATTCCTATAACATATCTATAGCTCCAACAATGTACAGTATATTATATACACTGTAATATGCTGCTTATCTGTACCTTATTTTGGGTTACTGTGTACTGTCGATTTTGAGCTGTATTAAATAAAAAGTTGATAAAGTACATTCACTCGGACACAAAAGCCTTACAGAACATCAGTGGAGAAGCGACGCCACAAATTTCATTTCTGTGAGGCTGGAGGTTGAGAGAGGAGCGTCACCACCACTACAGGTATTGTCCCCGGGTCGTGTCTTCTCTTCCACTCTCTTGTTTCAGAATGACAAAATCTGCTTGGTAAGATTTCTTCAAAGCGATCCGTCGAAATGTTGTAGAATGTGTGTTACTGTCCTTCAGTAACTATGATCTTTTAGGCGCTTAGGTTAGGTTAGGTTAGGTTAGGTTAGACTATAGGTTCTAACCACCCTGGCCCAAACAAAACGTCCGTGGCTCAAACGTCCTACATTCATTCAGCCAACCCTCCAAGTCAGCAGTAAAAGAGAGGAAAGTATTTTGAATGACAATACACCGTGTGACCTTAGGTTAAAGAGAGAGAGAGAGAGAGAGAGAGAGAGAGAGAGAGAGAGAGAGACTGTGATACGGTAATCTCAGCATCTCGTGTCCCCTTCCTTCAACTACTTATACCAGTGTCAGTGTTAGGAGGAATAGGACGGCAGAATAGTATGTTGTAGGGTTTGTGTGTTGCCTTCTCCAGTGTTGCGACGAGGAGACAAGTAAGTGTTCTATCGGGAAATACAAAACACTGTGTTGATGGAAATTAATCCGCCAATACACAAAGGAATGAAGAATTAGTTTGATGAAATAAATTTGGTATCAAAGAAGGATTACAAATATCCCAGTGATGAAATAATTCCGGTATAAAAGAGATTATAAAGATCACAACGAACAAATAAATCCGAAAATATATCGAGAAAAAATAAATTACATAAAAAGAAATCCCTCAAAATACGATAAACAATACAAGAAATAAATCAGGTAACAATACATCAGGAAATAAAATAATTGCATTGACGAAATAAACTTATTAATAAATCGAGGGAAGTTATGAGGCAAGTCGACACAAAAACTAAATTGGACAGGTCACGTACTGGACGGCCTGACGCGCGGGGTATAAAAACTAATTTGGGAACTGAAATTGATTAATACACGTTAATGTGATGTAAATTATGTAGTGTTACGTACGCCTCGCCAAACCTCAAAGCAAAGGCCTCTCTACACGATCACCTTGAGCCAGCCAGCCATCCAGTCTCTCTCTCTGACTCTATGGAGGAAAAAATCCGTTATATCGAGGGTCCGTTAGATGTGAAACCCTCCATCTAACGAACTATATAGAGATGAAAGTCCGTTATATCGAGAGTCCGTTAGATGTGAAACCCTCCATCTAACGAACTATATAGAGATGAAAGTCCGTTATATCGAGTCCGTTAGATGTGAAACCCTCCATCTAACGAACTATATAGAGATGAAAGTCCGTTATATCGAGAGTCCGTTAGATGTGAAACCCTCTAACTAGCGGATTATATCGAGATGAAAGTCCGTTATATCGAGGGTCCGTTAGATGTGAAACCCTCCAACTAGCGGATTATATGAAGAGAAGTTTCATTGTATTTAGATATGCGGATTCTGACTTTTATATCTAATGGGGTCTTTTTCTTAGATTAGGTTAGGTTAGGTTAGGTTAGGTCAGGTCAGGTCAGGTTATCCACCACAATCCCCCCGACCAAAACTCTTCGATCTGTTTACTGAATGACTCATGCCTTTTGGTGACATTAACCTACCTCTATATAACGGACATCAATCTAACGGGTACAGTCCGTTACATGGAGGTTTCGTATCTAATAAACCTCTATATAACGGACTCTACAGTTCCCCATAGTCCGTTAAATAGAGGTCTCACTATATCAATTAAGCCTTGTATAGACTATTGTGTGAGGCGTTATGGAGTACAACGAGCACATTATCCGGCCGTGTGTAGGTACTGTATATACTCCTCATCTGGGATAGCAACACTGCTTCACTCTCACTGACTCACTTAGCCACTGATGGAGATACTGTTAATGCCTCTAATGCTGTCACCACATCCGCATTACCCGACCTTGAAAGGATCTGTTGATTTATATTTACATAATTAAAAAAAAATTCTAAATCTGAACCGCTAAGCTCAATGAAGTTAAAGGGTTCGAATTGATTCATTAGCGAGCATGAGTTTTACAAATTCGTTTTATATAATCTAATGTAAATCTCACCACTGCCTCTCATACTGTCAGAGCTAAAGAAAGCTAAAGATTAATGTCTTTATCTGAGTCTCAAACTGCCAGAGAGCTAAGAAAGTTACAGAATTTTGCTTTCACTGACTCGCACACTGTCAGAGAGCTAAGAGAGTTACAGTCTTTCTTTCACTGACTCGCACACTGTCAGTGCTAAAGAAAGTTAGATTTTTTTTCTTTAATTGACTCACACAAACTGTCAGACAAAGCTAAGAGTGTTACAGATTTTTTTTCTTTCACCGACATACACTGTCAGAGAGAGCTAAGAGAGTTACAGATTTTTTCTTTCAGCTACAAGAGTCGAGATTGAAGGAACAAGTCTGTGGCCGCGACGACTGATCCCCAGAGATGGATGTTTGTGTTGCTACAAACCTGCGGCTGATATATATGGCTTTCTTTTATGGCACATTATTTCTGGCTCTGTCGCTGATGGATAAGGGAAATAATACAGCCAGGGCTTCACTACTCGTCTGTTCACCCCACTTTTGTCTTCCATGGTTGACGTTATGATGTATTACTGCGATTTAATAACAACAGGTTAACACATACACTTGTCTTTAACAACTTATAAAATATATATTGATCTCTCTCGGTTGTGGAATCTTGTAAGTTGTTTGATATAGATTTTAAGTCTTAGTAGTATTGGGAACCCTGACAGCAGAGTAGTCTAAAAATAAACACAGTGGACACAAACATATAATGTACGTGAAGATGACGAGCTCTCTTGTTGGCTACTACACTCTGTACAAGGAAGTAAGGTGGATGTCACCTGACCTTGACCGTCTATCTCTGGGATATGAATCGTTCCATTAACCTTTCCTCTCTCTTCCGTACAGCAAAATGCCAAACATCACAACTACACACTAAAATTATTTACAAAATATTTATGATGACGAATGAGATGTATTAGGTATAATTATCCGCTAATGGCCAAGAATAACTATCAAATAATTAAACAACACTGGGTCGTGTGTGTTGATAAGACTGACCATCACGTGCTGCCAGTCTGCTCCCCCCCCCCCCGACGTGCATCATTCTGCAAGTTTTGATAAGTATAGTCACTTTACAGCCTAGGTTAATTATGTAAAATGGAAGAGGACACATCAAGTTGCGCCACACGGATCAAGTATATAGAGCGTACAAGTGAAGGTGCAGATTGTTGATGAGGCGACTGAGGTCCTGTAGGTCGTGTGGGCGCCGACACGGTCACGGGGTCTCCTCACACTGAAATATAAACACGACCTTCTCCCAAGTTTATTGTGATGGACTGTCGTAAAGGTGAAGATATACAGTAGTGTCTTTCTTTTTTCCTCTACCCACCCCTCCCCTCACCTCAGAATCGTTTCCGCATAAACCATAATTCATCGACCACTATCAGAACCAGCCTTCACCCACACAAGATCTCGCTCTCTCGTCATACTTGTCACAATACTCGGGGTTGTGTCGTGTTTATAGTTTTTTGTTTTAGTTGTTTTGTTTTTGCGGAAGAGAACCATTTACCTCTCGGATATTACACTAACCCATACACTAATGCACTAAACTGTGATTAGATTATTATGATTTTTTTTTTTACAAATTACTCAATCATACATAGTGACGTAGAGACGTATGTATATGTGTACGTTAAGTGACTGATTCCCGGAGAGGTACGTATGGTTGATTCCAAGGTTTTCTCTCGGTCCTATACTATTCTCACGTCAATGAATTAGTCCAGGTAACCAGGTAAAGTGTACACGGGTGCCATTAAGGGGTGAGGTGGGGGGGAGAGGTGGGGAGGATTGACCATGAGGATTCACATCTCTCTATAGGGTGTTGTGAAGTGAGTAAACCTACAGATGTTCCGTACAACCGGGATGCCATTGTGTAAGGTTGGTGTTCTACTACGGTAAATATCTCATCTTGCCGCATGCTCAGTAGTCACCAGGGAAAAAAATTTCAATATTCGTCCCTTACAATGAAACCTTTTTTTATTGCTGTGAAAATCGGATCACCTAAAGATTATTCCCCTTTCCAGCTTATTTCACCTAAAGATTAATCACCTTAAATTTTTGGGGGTGTTAGGTTAAGTTAGGTTAGGTTTAAGTCAGGTTAAATTAGATTATTCTTAAGGTGAAATAAGCTGGGGGATAATCTTCAGGTGGTCCCGAAAATCTTTAAATTAGAACAGCCCCGCCAAGTAGGTAGAAGGTAGTAAGCAGTTACCGAACAGGGAGGTAGACCCTGCTGCCATATGGCATCACGAAAATTGTGACCAAGTCCCAGGTTGCTGATCTGACTTTCTGCCTCATTTACACACAATTGCAGGGTCTCGATTGTTTCTCTTACTATTGACAACACAACATACATATATCGTTTCTCATTTTTTCTTTATTTTTTCTTTATGGTTCCTTACTATTATTATTAGTATTATTACTAGTGTTGTTATGATTATTATCATTATTTTATTATTTTTTCATTATAAAATTTATTTACTATGAATTATTATTATTGCTAATATTACTACATTTTCGCCCCCCAGGCCCCGATGTGGGTCGGTGACCTGTGCCCGGATGGGCTGGTTTCCGTAAAAAAAAAAACATGAAATTTATTTTTATCAATGACAGATTTGCCATTAACGTGTGAACACAGTTATTATACACCTGTGATCTTTGGTAGTTAAGATCACAGTGAGGGAAATTTGGGGTTTTGAAATAAGATCAAACAACGAGTAACATGTCATTGACCTTCCATTTGTCTTTTACGTAGCAATCACATAATTAGTAGTAGTAGTCTCCTTCGGTCGGCTTTGCTCTGCCTTAGGGGAACGAGAGCTTCCGCCCCAATGCCGACAACTGCTGCAGATATTGACTATGAGGCTACAGTCACTGAATGCCGCATAGATCTGCGGCTCAACTAATTCAACACAGATAGGATAGCTACTTATGTATTAGGATATTTAACATTAAGGTAATAAAATGCCGGCGAAGGTGTGGCTATTGAGGGAGGCTGGAGGCCACGTAGTAGTAGTAGTATTAGTAGCAGTAGTAATAGTAGTAGTAGGGTAATTAGGATAGTTGGGTAATAAAATAGTGGAGAAGGTATGGCTGTAAGTGGAGGTTGGAGGCCATTAAGAAAAACGTATTAGTAATAGTAGCACAGTAGTCTATTATTATTATTATCATTATTATTATTATTATTATTATTATTATTATTACCACCCTGGAGATATTTCCCATCTCATATATAAACATTTATAGACATGATCGCCTTCTAACAACCTCTACATCGCTGTCAAAGGCACAAAACTTGATGACAAACTCGACCCATCAAAAGAATGGCTGACCCTCCCTTCCCCACTCCCTGACTCACCACTGAGGCCGAAATCGATGGAGTTCATTACCTGTGTATAAAGAACTTAGGTATGAAGTTTGGCAACAATGTGTTCCATAGAACTATACAGTAGTTACTGTGCGGAAACTGCAAGTCTGCTGGCGGTCGGCTGGTGGGGACGACTGTATGCGGCGTGTAATAATAATAATAATAATAGTAATAATAATAATAATAATAATAAAATAACAATAACAATAACAATAACAATAATAATAACAATAATAACAATAACAATAATAACAATAACAAGAACAATAACAACAATAACAATAACAATAATAATAATAATATCAACAATAACAATAATAACAATAATAAATAATTAATTAATAATCAATTAATAAAAATAATAATGATAATAATAATAGCTAGGCAAGCAGAGGTATAGAGAGGCTCGACAACGTCTTCAGCCTCACTAGTTCATCTCCAGCTCACCCCGTTGTTATTCCGCTTCGTTAATCAATCCACCACCTCGTTAAGCCCGTATCTCGTTAACGTCAGCCGTATTCACCGTTAATTTAGTACTTCTTCGCTAATGCCGTGTTGATTTTATTCAGATTTTTTCTTTGAGTTGATTTGTTTTGTTTTTATTTTGTTTTGTTTTTTATCTTTCCATTACTCGTTAATTTCGTAATGATCAAGCTACTCGTTAACCACACTTCTCGTTAACCTCTTAAAACTGTGTGTGTGTGTGTGTGTGTGTGTGTGTGTGTGTGTGTTATACATCTTCATTAACACTGTAATTTTCGTTTATCACGTCTTTTTTATTACGGTAACTCGTTATTTTTCTCGTTTAAACCCCGTCTCTTTACCTCCCATCGCCTCGTTAATCGTCAGCTGGAGCGCTATGTTGACTAATGAAGAGTTACGTTAACCCTCGTGTCCGTGTGGAATTCGTTGGAAATGTCACATTAACCATTCCCATGTTTCTCGTTAAGCCAGAGTTTGAATTGAATATTCTATAGTGTCTTTAAGCCGTAGTTAGAGTGGGACTTTGGCTACTCCGGCACCATGTTGAGAGTGACGTCAAACCCTTGAATGGAGAGACGTTGACCTCCCAGCCCCTCGTTGAATATGACATTAACCCCGAGATGTAGGTAGCGACTTTGACCCTCTCAGCAGACGGTAAACGCAAGATGGTGATATTGATCATGCTAATACCTTGCACAGCGAAACGTTAAACCCCAGAATAATGTGTCATGTTAGTCATTCCAGCACCTTGCTGAGACGACGTGAGACATTGACCATTCCAGCGAACGTTAAACTCTGTGACGGTGGAACGACACGTTGAACACCAGTAAGCGGACGTTAAGCTCACAGAGTACAAATAAGACATTGACCATTTGAGCATCTCGTTTTGGCAGGACGTTGAACATTGCGTTGGCTTCGTCGTTAACCCACGTATGGCAGGGAGACCACTAGATCACAGACGCTGGCCCACCCCGTTTATCGATTCACGGGCGCGGCTGTTGAGCTCCTCGGCCAGTTTAACGAGCGGGTTCACCGACTTCCAGGAAAGGTGGTGCTTCATACGCGTCTCCTGCTGCTGCTGCTGCTGTTATTGATGTGTCGCTGTATTTCCTATGCTGCTGTATTACTGTGTTCCGGTGCTGCGGAGTTGCTGTATTTCTTCTTTTGCCGCTTCTGTATAACTGTATTGCTGCTGTTGTTACTGATGTGTTGCTGTAATTCTGCTGCTGTGTTGCTGTTATTGTTATGTTGCTGATTTTATTGCTGTATTGATGTTATTACAGGCTGTGTTGATGCCCTTACTGCAGTTCTGCTGCTGTTATTGCAGTGCTGATGCTGCTCGGACTGTATTGCTGTTTGTGTTGCTACTATTGTGTTACTATTGTATTTAAGTATCGCTTCTGCTGTTACTGCTGTATTAGTGCAGTTACTAATTGCTGTATTGTAGTACTGCTGCTGGCTATATTCCTCTTCTATCGCTGTGCTGTTGCTACTTCTGTATTGGTGTGTTGCTGCTGTTAATGCTGTATTGCTTCTGCTGTAGTGACTGCTGTACTGTCGTTGTTTTAGCCTGTGTCTCTACATTTGTATCTGCTGGTCATGCTGCAATTGCTGTAGCATGTTACTGTTATCGCTTTATATATTTTCCTTCATAAGCAGTTGCTGTTAGAGCTGTTAGTACTGCTCCTTGTATGTTCCAAAGCAGTGTAGACTAAAAGAACGGCACCAAATTGACACCTAAAGACTAATGGAGACAAAAGGAACAGCCAATTGAGACTTATACAGCAATACTGACAGGAAACAGCATACTAAGACCGAAATAGCATTGCAAACCAAAAAGAACCCAGTGAAGCATCAAACACGGCGGTCCCTTCACACTAAAAAACCCGCTTCGAAAACTTTCTTGGGTTGAACCTCCACGTCGAACGGATCTGTAGAACATGTCATCCGGTCTTCACACAAACCTTAAGAAGACTCAATACGACCTGGGGCCTCATTCGTGAACAGCATTCCGTCACGTTCGTATGAGTGATCGTCCGCCCTGGAACGCCTATTGTGAACGAGCTGCCCTCAGATGAGAACGAACCGGAAGTTGCGTTTCCAACTTCCGCTCTGATTATCTCTCGATCTCTCTTTGTCTGCAACTCGGAGTCTAGATTTCCAGTAAACATGACGGTAGAGAAATGAGGGTTAAGAGGAAGGGGTAAATGAGAGAGGAAATGACGGAAAAAGGGCAGAGGAAGTAAAAAAAAAAAGTAATAACAGCGATAAAGAAAATGGGAAAATAACATGAAAGTAAAAAAGGGATAATAAGTAAGATACAGACAAACAAATAAGGTAGAAAAAGTAAAAAAGTATACTAAGAAAGATAAAGAAAAAGAGAAAGGGTAGAGAAAGTAAAAAAGTTTGATAAGAAAGATACAGAAAAACAAAAAATGTAGAGAAAATAAAAAAGTATAAGAAAGAAAAAGAAAGAGAAAAGGGAGAGAAAGTAAAAAAAATGCAATAAATGAGAAAAAGAAAACAGAAAAAATAAGTTTCTCCGTAGACAATAAACCAAAACGGGATTAACGTGAGATGAATATTGCTCAAAGTCGTGATATAGAGAAGAGGCAAACAACCGTAACAACAACCCACTACGGAAACTCTCGAGAACGAAAGGATATATTGAGATCACCTGAGAATTAATTAACCCTCCCCCAAGCTTACTTGACCTTAACATTAACCACTGTAACGTTAATCTCTCCCAGGTAGAACGTTTGGGTGTTTCATCAGTCTGTGCAGGGAAGGGAAGGGAAGGGAAGGGGGTTAATTTCCAGGTGATCCGACAAGGACAACACCAAACCAACTTGAAACAACTGTACTAAATATATGATGACTAGATTCAGTAATGCAATGTCCTGAGATTATATATACGATACATAAATGGGATAAATACCTGCCTGTAATATTAAGAGCTGTTGTTTAATTTTTAAGTCTACTCAAAAATATGTGTTTGAAGAATCTTAGTTGCTGTAATTAGGGGACTCGTGTGTGTGTGTGTGTGTGTGTGTGTGTGTGTGGACGTAAAAATTTCACCAACACACACACACACACACCAACTTATTATAACCCTGATAATTATGACTCCTGAAGTTTCATATTATTGGAAAGTTCCATTAAAATTGCTTCAGTGATTCAGAAGATAACGAACCAAACACGAAATATGGACAGACAGACAAATCGAGGTGCTACATATTCCCCAAATGACGAGAAGCATAATAAACAAATAAGAAAGTAAAAAGAAAGAGTGATACGTAAATTAATGAGATATAATACAGAAAGAAGAATGACAAAACAACGTAATGAGAGAAGTGTGGAAAAACAACAAATGTGAGGAAAACTAGAGAGAAAACGGGAAGAGGAAACAACGTAGAGAGACAGAAGGATGTGAAGGCAGAATGAAGGAAAGGTGAACAGGGTGTAGCCTGAAAAAAAATAAGACTCGGGTGAATATATTTATCAGTCAAGTGGCTCATAATAATAATAATTAGTTGAAAAACAAAAACACATACCAATCATATTTAGCACGGGCTAATACTAATATACAAGCAGCAACAACAACAATAATAATAATAATAATAATAATAATAATAATAAATAATAATAATAATAATTAAAACAATAATAATAATAATAATAATAATAATAATAACAATAACAATAACAATAATAATAATAATAACAATAACAATAATAATAACAATAACAATAACAATAATAATAATAATAATAATAACAACAATAACAATAATAATAATAACAATAATAATAATAATAATAATAATAATAATAATAATAATAACAATAATAATAATAATAATAATAATAATAATAATAATAATAATAATAATAATAAATTCTGTTGTTTAGGATTGACATTACATTAAACACAAAAGGAAAAACAGAATGCGGAAGAGATCACTTTTATATATTATACTTTACCCCTTCCCTCAACCACGTGGAATAAATACTACATTAACTTACAGATCACTACTCACACACAGATAACTCAAACACTTACTGAACCATAGTATATATATGGTACGCTGTCAACGGAGTTCATAAGGTACACGAATCAAACAAACTCGCGCATGTAAACAATAATTTTATAAGCACAGAGGGTTATAGGTAAAGGCCTTGATGTTAGCATAGTCCTTGTCGTGTTGTTGTTGTTTATATGTAGCCTATGTCTGTGCTTTAACTACCATGATCTTTTGAGTATATAATATAAGTCGGTCCAAATATAATACAGCTACTAAAAATATTACGTTTATAAGTTCTTCCTTTGTTGTCTTTCTTCTCGCATTGAGCAACACAAGCAGTAAATTTAGCCAAGCGAGATTTGTATCGTCACAGTTGGATCAAGTCCGCTTGAGTCATGTCAGTGAGTCCACAGTTGACTATCAATCACAATTATGTAATTTCCCGTATATCGGAAGGCAGTTTTACTTCTTCCTCACATTCTATATTACTTTGATTTATTTTGAAGTGGTTTCTTATATTATGTATTAAAATATTTTCCATAAATAATGTTGGCTTTAGAGGGTCAAGAGATATGTAATAAATACGCGAGTCTTACCTAATATGCCTTCATGAGAGCATCTTGTGGAAGCTACGCAGTTACCCCAGTTAACGGGATTTACAGCTCTACTCTACCTACAGTATAGTCACCCACGGCTGTTCCTCTGTATTGAGGAATAGTTTACCAAATTACCAGCGTTGACTGTGATTTTCGCAATTTACAGACAGTCATTATACAACACTGACTCGGATAACTCACTCCGTATTGCACTTATTATCTAGAATTCCAAGCCATTCAAGACCCTGATTATTGTCTATCAGAACTTCCAATAAAATTGAACATCTGAAGAGTTAATTCTGGAGCGTAACTGCAAATTTATGCCGTGATTATAGGAATCTGAATAAAACATAAATTACAGCGAGCATTAGAATGATAATGTGAATGGTCAGCAGTTTCCAGTGACCAGCCGAGTTGCCAAGTGATCAGTAAATCTCCCTCCATGACTCCGGAACTCTTCGAAACATCCAGCCTTTTCTTCCTTAAACATCGTATAATATTTCTTGGTGTTTACACTCTCTAATATCCTAGCCTCTGGACGTAGGACTCTAACGCTCGATACTGTAGATATAAAGCCATGGGATGTTATAATGGTCGGCATCGAACACCAATACAGATCTGAAGATTCCCAGGATCGCCATTTCTAATAACGAAAGGGCGGTTCCGTTGGAGGTTATAGAGGCAAGAGAATGTTACGCCATCCATGTCAATAGAATTGTTTGTCCTCTGTCCTCGTGAGTGAAATGCGGCTCTGGGGTGAAACGACTATTAGTTCCAGTCATCTTCAGCCTATAATGGCGTATGTGCTGAAATACATTTAAAAAGAAATCTTAGTCTTGCGTCACTGTATCCAGTGTTGATGCTTCACAATAATGTATTTATTGCGTGAAACACATTCTAACAACACGTGTACCATCGTTGAAATAGACACAAGTTTGGAAGGGGATATGATTGAAGTCCTCCAGCATTTCCATATTTACAACGCCCTGGGGAGAGACGCAACTAACGGCAGTCGTAAACGGAGGAGCAGATTTCAAGTAATACAGATCCTACTGACGATAAGGTCCGCCAGGCGTGTTTGTATGTCGCCAAGGACACTAGTAAACACCCAGCCTTGGTCAACACACGGCTAATATTACGTGAGATCCCTGAGTCCCTGGCAGCCTCACGGTGAATGGAAACTCCTGAGTGACTGTCAACATCAGGTACTTTAATCAAATACAAATAACCGAATTAAATACAAATTATATGTGTAATAATTCCCATTTAGTGACAGAGTTGATGGCTTAACTTAAATACGAGAGGTGTTTTATAGAGACTTTTCTTATCTACAGTAATATGTTTTTTATACTAAACACTGATGTGTGATTTAACCTTGGCGGTGATGAAGAAAGCTTGGTGATGCTGAACACTGGAGTTTGTGTTGTGGAGAAAGAAACCAGTCTGTCAGTTTGATGTAATTGGTTCAACATATCGTATTACGGGGGATTAATTCTCAGACACGCACACTCCAACTACGTAGCTGACCGAATATACACATAAGAAAACAGTTTTTAAACGGTTAAACCAACACGGAATCAGATCTGCAAGTATACATACCTTTGATTATTATAGCTATACATATATATTAACGATAGTGTACACGCTAACATACGTATAAATATAAAATTAGCAATAGTACTGATAAAAAGATTATTCATATATATGTACAGGAGAGATTATGGTGATGTTTGTGTCTCTTGTTGTCCTCATCAGCTGTCACCGGCCACAACAAAACGTAGCCGGCAACAGCGTCTTCACCCGAGCTATGCCACACACCACGACTCCTGAACCTGTCACCCCTTTCTCCTCCAGCCGCCCCTCCTCCTCCTCCAGCCGCCCCTCCTCCTCCTCCAGCCGCCCCTCCTCCTCCTCCTCCTCCTCCAGCCGCCCTCCCTCCTCCTCCTCCTCCATGCCCTCCTCCTCCTCCTCCTTTGCTATATCTACCTCCCTTTCGTCTACTCTCCCTCCCTCCTTCCCTTCCCCTACCTCTAACCACTTCCCCTTTCCCTCCTCCAACTTTCCATCCCCCTTTCCCTTCACTCCATCCTCCATCCTCTTCCACCCAGCTACTCCATCCCTCCCTCCTACCCTCCTTACCTCCCGGCCATCCCCTCGATTAAGGCACCAAACAGCCCCCTTAGTTATGTTTGCATCACCCTCGTGTATGTCATCATTTACAGCTGGATACCCCGGGATCTTCTTGTCTTGGGTACCGCTAAAATACCCATCTCCAACGTCTCCTACCATTACTTACCGCCTCAACAGTGGACAAGCGCGAACCACCGACCGTGTGATCTCATCCGCTCATTTAGGGGATCGCCGCCGCCACTTCACCTGAAAAAAGTAATTACTCGTTAATGGTCCACTAAATACCTGTATGTACCTGAAGATGATGAAGTGCGATCTGTCTCTGCACCATCAAGTAGTCTTCAGTATAGGACAAATTTAAACACAAACTTTAATCAGAAAATAATAGTTATCCTAAAGATATCATCCAAATTAGAAAAAAAAAATTTACCTTAACATAATACTACCATCTCGCTGGGTTCATTTATCACTGTACCTGTACCTACCTATATCTAGTACCGAGTCTCTGTCACGTCTTAATAATAGTCACTGTATTAAAAAAAAACACTACCTGTATATCAGAACTGTATGATTAATGCTTCTCACTCTACTGTTACACCTGAACTCTCTCTCTCTCTCTCTCTCTCAACCATAGAGAGAGAGATAGAGAGAGATAACTTCTAGGGGTAACAACGACGGAGCAAACAGCGGCCGCCGGTATACAAGTAAACAAGGTGTTACCGGAATATCAAACAGTGCATTAAGATTCTTAGGGTGTGACGTGAGAAGTCGCCCCCTGATGAAAGGTGGATAAGGGGGATGGCTGATGGGAGGGAATTAAAATGGAGGAGGTAGGAGGGATAGAAAGGGGAGGGATGGGAAGAAGGAAGCAACGAGGAGACAAGAAATGAGAAAGAAAGGAGAGGGATGGGAAAGAAGGCAAGGAGGATAGGAATGGGAATAGAAAAGAGGAGGTTAGGATGGCTGATGGGAAGGGGACGTAAAAGGAATGGGGATGGAAGAATAGGAGGGAGGGAGGAGGAGGAGGAGATTGACAAGGGGAAGTGGCGAGTAGAGGAGAGGGATGGAGAGAGAGGGAAAGGGGATGAAGAGGGGGAAGGAGGAAGTGAAGTTAGATAGGGGGTGAATTGTGGTGATGGTGAAGGGGAGAGGGAATGGAGGAGAGATGATGATGTGGTGAGGGAGGACAGATAAGGGAGGAGATGGGTAGGGGAAGAGATGGGTAAGGGAGGGGATGGGTAAGGGAGGGGATGGGTAAGGGAGGGGATGGGTAAGGGAGGGGATGGGTAAGGGAGGGGATGGGTAGGGAGGATGGTGAGAGATGGAGTGGGGGAGGGGATGGGGAGAGGAGGTGGAGAAGGGGTGGTGGTGATGGGTGGGGTAGGGAGGAGATAAAAGGTTACATTTGGTTAGATTAGGTTTGGTTAACATGAGCTAATTTTGGTTAGGTTAGGTTAGAATCTTTTTAACATAGTACGTATTATTGATGGGAGTTTGTGAACGAGGGGGAGAGAGGCGAAGGGAATGACGGAGGCGTAATGGATAAAGCAATAAATAAAGGAGGGAGGATGTTAGAAGAAAGGGGAAGTGGGAGGAGGGTGATGAAGTGAGGGTGGAGGGAGGAGGATAAGGTGAGGTGGAGGGAAGAGGATAGGTGGTGGTGGAGGAGGGACGGGTGAGGTGGAGGAGGAGGATAAGGTGAGGTGGAAGGAGGAGGATAAGGTGAGGTGGAGGGGAGGAGGATGGTGAGGGTGGAGGGAGGGAGGATAAGGTCAGGGGTGGAGGAGGAGGATAAGGTGAGGGTGGAGGAGGATAAGGTGAGGTGGAGGAGGAGGATAAGGTGAGGGTGGAAGGAGGGATAAGGTGAGGGTGGAAGGGAGGAGGATAGGTGAGGGTGGAGGAGGAGGATAAGGTGAGGGTGGAGGAGGAGGATAAGGTGAGGATGGAGGGGGGGAGGATAAGGTGAGGATGGAGGGGAGGAGGATAAGGTGAGGATGGAGGGGAGGAGGGCAAGGTGAGGGTGGAGGAAAGGAAGATAGTGTATGGAAGAGGGGTGGAAGAAGACAGGATGAGGGTGGAAAGGAGGCGAGTGGAATGTGACGGCTTTTCGATCCCTGGAGGAAGAGCAGAGAGAGAGAGAGGAGGGGGTGGAGAATCATGTTAACGAAGTGGCCAACAAATCGATATCTTCAGAAAGTACAGAAGCTGAAAACTCGTACACGATTCCTCATCCATCAACCATATTCTCCTCAAATATTTCGAGAAACAAGATCATGAAGTTTACACCAGGAATGGAAGAAAAATATATTGTCGGGGGTAGATTGAGGAATATAGGAAACTGTAGGAGAAGGTTTAGTTGTGTACAAAACTGACCATTGTCCAGCGGTGTACTGTACATTCTCCCGTGATGCGACGCCCCCAAACCCGACCCAATAATTTTCATTCCCTGGCCAAGATACTAATATTTGAGGTGAACGCCGATTGGCCCCCAGCTATAGGAGGATAACTACTTATCAAATCATTACCTATGGTTAAAAACACAGGTTGGAATTTTATTACTAACTGCGCGTGGCAAACGGAGTCACAATCCACAGATTAAACGGATTCGAAAACCAACGAAAATTTATTTTGGAAAATGAAAAGTTTACTATCGACCAAACTGCCCTTTCACCTTATTTTTTCTTCGCATTCCCATTTGCCTTCACTCGTAAGGAAGTTTACACCACCCCGTGACGTAATCCAGGTAAATGGCAGACCATATAGGGCCTCCAGTCGAAACATAACGGGAAGAGTCGTAGGCCAGCGGGAGAGGAGGCGGGCCGGGCAGACGGGCCAGCACACATATATCACACGCTGATGTCTGCCACCACATCCACGTCGTGGTTTTAAGAATTTTTGAAATAAAATTGGCAAGTGGCTCGAATTTCACCAGATAAATCGACTGATGATGAATAATTACGTTTATGACCACCAGCATGCTAAGGTATTATCGGTGTGATGAAGAGTGACGATAAAAAAGTACATTCTACCTGACAAGGTTCGTGATGAGGTAGAAACAGTACAGGTCTTAATGAAGAACTTATGCCAGGAACACCGTGAGATACAACATAAATAAGATCAGTATCTTCTCTTTTACAATTAAGAGGCAGAAAAATAAACCTACAGGACGTTGTGTATACATAATTTTGTCCTTCGGTAATTTAAGTTTAATAGCGGAGTCTCAGTAGGTCAACACAGCTCTTTAAAAAAAATAGTTCTTTCTTTTCACTAGTACTAACAACAGCTGCTTCACACACACACACACACACACGTCAGTCTCCAGCATGGTGATGGTGTGGTGGTGGTGATGTGAACCACCAAAACACAACACCACTCACTCACTCACCCACCCCCAGAGAAGAATCATCGCGGGGCCTGGCAACGTTCCCCTCCACAACGTTAACTTAGAAATCCAATAATGCAGAATAAATCGCGCGGAAGAAGAAAATAGTTACCCCCCTCCCCCTCGTACTTGTTCATTCACATCTTCCTTCTTTTTTTTCATTCTTCTGTGTTCACTCAGTCGTGGTTTCTATTCTTCATCGTATCCTCTATGGCCCTCCTTTACGCGTGGAAATGATACAGTGTGTTCAAATTTCGAGCGAAGGGGAATTTATTTAACTTTAGCTATTTAATTTCTAGCTTAAATGAGACTTATCTACTGAGCCTTTATATATGCGACAGAACACATGACTAGGAAAAGTGATATGGCAGCAGCCTATTAAGCAAGTAGGTCGCTATTTATGTAGCTTCCTGTTGCTTGTATCTCCTAGTTTATAATACTTGATAAATCCCTCACAAAACCTCTTCTTTAGTGTTGATAAATCTCCCCCATATAATTTCCATAACACTTGATAAATCCCTTTCTCCAAATCCCACATTCTATCATCCTCACTCCCAAGAGACATTAACTTTAACCCTTCAATTCACTGCTCGGTTTTTGCTTTTAAACACGTCCATAATATCACAAGGCGCAGGACCCCTTCTCACGTCATTTATTCTGATGATCCCCTTCACGCCCTACAGTGGGGGGCCAGGGACGGGGGTGTAGATGTCATGGTAGCGATAAAGGTTATAGCTCCAGTACTGTGAGATATGTGCCAAAATAAACAACTGGGCGTCACTCACTATGCAAGCTGAGTTTTTTGGTTGTTCTCATAGTTCACGAGTGTGTTGAAGTCTCTAGTACAGATAAGAGTGTAACGTGACTCCTTCTCATCTCTCGTGTTTCAATTACTTCACAGAGGAGTTTATTGTGTAGGTGTGTGGAGCCAGACACAGATAAATGAGAATATTGAGGAAGGGAATCAAGCTGAAGTTACAATACGTACCATCTCTTGCAAGTTTTATCTTAATATTCAATTGTTGATGACCAGTGTACGTATTAACCTCGACTGCACTTAAAGGCCTTAGTTGTTTAAAGTGCAGTAATACATGATATCATCAACGCTTTAAATAGGTCTACGAATACCTTATTTAGTTTACCCAATGGCCACCCAAACTAAAGTGTCCATTACGAGGAAAAAAGACAAATGGCCGATGAGGATACCTCCAGTGTTCTTGATAGTCTTGTCAAGGGCTGTTTTAAAACCCAGTACTGTTCTCGATTCCACAGCTTGGGTAGTAGACTGCTCCATGTCTACCACCCTCTGTGTGAAAAAGATGCATTTCCTTATATTTATCCCACGTAAAGCTGTGTCCCCTCGTGTTGGTGGTGCGTGACACCCCGAAAAAATGGCCCGGGTATAAGCTTATCATCCCTTTCAAGATTTCGAATGGCTCTGTGAGGTCCCCCCCTTTGTGTCTTGTCTGGAGAGTTGTTAGTTCTATGACCCTCAGTCTACTGGATAATAGAGATGATATAGTTATAGAATCATCTTAGTCGCCCTGTGTTGCACCTTTTCTAGGGATCCTAAGTCTCTCTGGAGGTGAGGTTTTCATTCCCGTATACTATGCAGATGGGGACGCACAAGAGACTTGTAAAGTATAAGGCTCATACATGGCAGAACACATGATGAACCAAACTCTGCCACTAAGGAGAGTTGACTGATATTGGCTTCTCCAACAAGAATCTTTGGACAGTAACCAATAAAGAATTAAAAGAAAACTTTGAAAACTTCCTTCACTCGTAAACGAACACTATCAGCAGACTATCAGATGCAGGAGGAACAAAAGGCTATCTTCAAACAATGGTGACCAAGACTACAGTAGCATTCAAGGCCAAGTGGTCGTACGCCCAGCAGTGAGGAGTGAGGGCGAGGAGAAAAATTTACTCAGTGGATCAGTCAGTCAGGGAAGACGTTCACAGAGCTACAAGATGCAGCTTATTGTTCAGTGAAAAGTTAGAAATCAAAGCTAAATTTAACGTGTTGATGAATAAAATTTTCAAAAGCATAAATTGTAGTTACTGACCAACCAACACAAGAAAAGAACACATATTATTTAACAACGTCCACTATCTGACAGAACTCAAACCTCATTCTCAAAGGATCTCCAGCAATAACTAGTTTCACTGTGAGAGAACGTATCTAGCAAAGGTAAAGGTAACGTTGTTTTGACATTAGCACATCCACCTCTTGTCTTCCATCTGGAGTCAACTAATTTGTTACCTTTGGTCCTCATTTACGGGGAAATAATAAATGGATCTCAAAGACACTGTGGACTGAAGTTTATACGGTGTTTGTCTTAAGATAAAATAAACGTCGTACCATAAGTATCTTGTTGCTGTTTTGGTGTACGATGATAGCCCCTTATGTACGATGATTTAGCCCCTTATGTACGATGATTTAGCCCCTTATGTACGATGATTTAGCCCCTTATGTACGATGATTTAACCCCTTGAGTACGATGACAACCCCTTAAGTATGATGATTTAACCCCTTGCGTAAGATAATTAAACCCTTTAAGTACGATGATTTAACCCCTTGAGTACGATAATTAAACCCTTTAAGTACGACGATTTAACCCCCTTGAGTACGATGACAACCCTTTAAGTACGATAATTAAACCCTTTGAGTACGATGACTTAAACCTCTTAACCCCGTTCGTTATACTCAAGGGTTTAACCACTTCACCACTGGGACGCCAGACACACCTCCCGAGTAAGTGATTTGATCGTCATTTATATAGACAGCGGATAATTACTATACCACGCTGGAGTCATCTATCAATCACACGGCTAAAGTTCCATAATTTGGAGGAGGTAAAGCCCTTTAATCGTTCATCAACAAACCCGTCAATTACCAACTTTAACCCCTGCTATTTCTATAATGAATAACCCTTGATTATATAGACCTTTTTGGTAAGGTTTTAAAGACTTTTTTTTAGCTCCACCTATCATTCACTGGGCTTAATGAATAACCCTTGATTAAATAGATATTTTGATAAGGTTTTAAGGAACTTTTTTTTAGCTCCACCTATCATTTACTGGGCTTAATGAATAACCCATGATTATACAGTATATTTGAATAAGGTATTAATGACCATTTTTAACTCCACCAATCATTCACTTGGGTTAATGAATAACCCATGATTATATATTTTGCTAAGGTTTAAAGACCATTTTTAGCTCCACCTATCATTCCGTGGGCTGTCACACCTCGACAAATGTTCAACTGACCAATCCCTCGCCGTAACAACCTCGCTTTATGACCATGGCTGTGGGGGCAAGGCGGGGTATTTACTGCACACGTTCCTCCTCCTTCAGGGACGCACGCCACCAGTTCATCTGTTTATCACTTGCCTCGGTAATGTAACCCAAAGGCATACGGTAAACCATAAACGACTGTAAAAAGAAGTCAAAGGCGATATCTAAAATTTACCTTTTTTAATGATAAGAACTTGGAAATTACTCGTCGACCTCGATAAGAAGATTTCTCCCCCACCAACGTCGGCAACTACGCGTTAATGATGTCTCGTTAAGCGTGTGTAATGCGGGTCGTCTTACCATCAAGCCTATACTAACACATTTCACTCGAATTAATAACAGTGAATTAAACGAGGTGTCGGTTAACTGAGAGTCGGGGGTGGGGAAAATTAAGGCTCAAATCCTCGGGTGTCTCAGGTTGTGAGTTGTGAAGTTGTAATACCAGGGTAGAGAGGGAGACGGTTTAACATAAGAATTTTAATGATGGTTTTATACTGAAGTTCTCTCTCCCTGCCGGCGATGTGTTGGGTCAGTTTCGCATTTTTTTACTCCACATTTTAGCCCCCCCCCCCGGGTCAACAGTATGTTATGTGGTGTTTGATGTAGAGGTGAGAGTCTTATGGGTAAAAGATAGTAATGTGTGACTTGTGATTCAGAGGGTTTTAAGTGTGCGTCCGAGAACCGTTTTCTTTTAAGTCCAGAGGTAGATTGACTGATAGAGTTATGTGTGTGTGTGTGTGTGTGTGTGTGTGTGTGTGTGTGTGTGTGTGTGTGTGTGTGGCGAGGAGTAAGTGTCTTCCGTCGCTAAGTGTTGAGAGAGTTGGTGTAGGAACTTGGTGTCCGAGTGTGTATGTGTATGAGAGAGACTGACACAAGACGCGGCGGGGAAGGACGAGTCTCACTTTCCATATAAATGATCAGTGAAGGAGAAGAGGAGCCGGAGGAGCGTCGACAACCAAAAGATAAATGAATTCATCTTAGTTATCCACTACGCCTTAAAGATTCTTATCTCTGATGAGTTTCTCAAGCCGACAACTGTTCGACACTCTTTTCAAGTACAACAAATATTCATTATATGTCAAGGGTATTATCATAAAAGGGCAGTTATAGTCCAGCACTCAATAAAAACACAGTTTGATACCAAGTTGGCCTTTTGAGTAGAGTCTTTACGTCTCTACGCCGCCGCTCACTCTATTTAAGGCAGGAAAGAGTCAAGAGCTTAAAAAATGAAAAGAAGACAAAGAAAATTTGTAGCCTAGACAAGCAGCGGTAGGTAGAGTTTAAGTCAGGCAGCCGTAGAGGTCTCCCATTACCTGTTAAACTTATGTGGAACTTGAGGAATTTGAAAACACTCTTAAATGGCGATGTATTGTTGGGGTTATAATGTATTTCTGCGCTTTAACAATTAAGTCTATAAGTGCATAATATCCCAGGTAAGTAAATAGTTACCAACGACTAGAAATTATCCATTGTTCTTATAAGATAATTATTTGGATTTCTTGATCTATGAAGTTAAAAGTACAGTGATAATAATAAGACAACCCGACTTAAATTATTTCTTCTAGAATAAATATCAACAAACTAAACTACAGGATGTTATTGGGTACGTTATTTGACTATTAACAAGTCTCTCAAAAAACTCGCTTTACAAAATTGTGTTGAGAAAATATGACAACGGACGAAGGATTTTGACAACATTACCGAGACAACAGGAGTCGTAGTGTTCATTCAGAAATTCATCGACCCACCAGGTAAAGATAGTTTTTTGAGAGCATAAATAAGAATAGGAAGATTTTAATTATCTTTACTTAAGGGCCGCAGATACAGGTAAGCCCTTCATTAAATAAAGCACCAATTATGACCTACAAGAAATAAACCTTACAACAATTAAAACGCCAACTATGACCAACTGGCGAAGTGGAACGAGAAATAAAACTTAAGAGCCAATTAGATACATCAAAATGATACTTTTCCAATTTATCAGATGCTTCATAAGTCGTGTCAATTATCAAAATACACCACTAACTCTCAGTGGTAATGGGATCCAATTTCAAAATACACCATTAACTCTCAGTTGTAATAGGATCCATTTTTTTTTAACATCTCTCGTTGTACATCATTAACTCTCAGTGGTAATGGGATCCAAGTCTTCTAACAGTATCTCCCGTAGAAGGTCATCATCATCAGTAATAAGTCGCTGACGGTAATAACAATCAGTATGTAATTTAATTTTTTACATGCGGCTCATCTGAGACAAAGGGTCTTTACTGTCACCCATTCCAAGACCATAAATTCTGATAATGATCTCCAACTTTCATATGACCAAAGAGAGCGCGACTCAGGATGGGCACAAGAGAGGCATAAAGATTACCACCGCGAGACATGAGAAGACTCCCACATTCTGCCCGTTGCACGTAATGATAAGCGGCGGGGACACTGTTAGGTGGCGGCCGTCAGGTGTACAGCTCCCCCGCTAACTATAGCAGCAGAAAGGGGTTGCAACACAACAGCGCCCGAATGCATAAGTAAGTAGACACATGCGTCATTACACTCGTATATACACGCCGGCAGTATATTACTCGACCATAAAGACCTCACTCAACTACTTCTTTTAAAGGGGAATTACTTTTTTTCACATTGTGTTTCGCGATGTACCATAATTCAGTTAATATTTCTAACTCACATGTATGATCTAACTCAGTGTTTTAAGCATAAGGACCTTAGTTATTGAAGCACAGAAACACAAATAAAACCAACACATGAACATTCTATTTTATGACTGGTAATTGCATAAAATAATCACAAACAGTAACACGTTAACTTTAAAACCTAGTGTAGTTTTGTTGTCAGTACTCAAGTCGACAATGATGGTGATTCATTATATATCCTTCTTTATTATTCTTTAAGGTACAACATAGTATCTAATAATGATGTAGAGTATATAGTGAGGGAAATAATCCTTCACTATCCACTAACAATAACTAAGACACTATAGTACCTGTTATTATCACCATCAATAAATATAAAAGTATAATGTTCATCAGTCACCTCTATTATCACCGTAACTCATCACCACCACCTCCATTAATCACCACTATCACCATTACCATCCCTACCATTATCACCACCATCACTCTTATCTTCACCACCACCATCACCACCCCCCCACCATCACCACCACTTAGTATATACCACCACCACCAGTACACTAACCACCATCACCATAACCCACAAATGCTCCGTCACTGTCCCTGTCACTTCCCGGCAAAGGTTCCCACCCTCCTTCCCAACACCCCTTCCGTCCCATAGTACCTTCATAATGCCTATTGAAGTTTCCCATAGGGCGCAGGTGTGTGTGGGGCATTCCTCGAGTCTAGCATGTGAGTGAGCAGTGCACACTAACCCCCCCCCCCACCCCAACACTTGGTAACTTCACACTGATCTATCTAACTTAAAGGTTAAAAAAAGAAGTTTGTTTATGTTAGTGTAAGAGGTTAGATTAAGTTAGGTTAAGTTAGATTATGTTAAGTATAGAGGTTTAGAGTAAGTTAGGTTTGATAATGTTAATAATGTAGGATTAAGTTGATGTAAGGTTTGTTTTAAGTTAAGATAAAGTAAAGTGGATTATGGTCAGATACAGTACAATGACTGAAGGTAAATTACAGTATTGTTAAGTTAAAAGAGAAGTAATTCAAAATACAATAAGTTACAGTAATGTTAATTTAAGACACGAGGTTCCTCACTGACAAAGAATCCCCTACGGCTTCTTGTTTTGACGACTCCACGGAAAAATATGTATATAACTGTGTGTGTGTTTTTGCATTAAGAGACCACTCATGTGTATGTATGTTTAGGGTGCTTGAATGTGTAATGTGTGTCTGAGTGCTTTCGTGTTTGTGTGTGTAATTTGGTGTGCAGAAGTGTGACTGAGTATAGTAACATTGTATTATGTTCTGTGTGTGTGTGTGTGTGTGTGTGTGTGTGTGTGTGTGTGTGTTAATCCTAAAGAGCATTTAAAAGCAAGTCAGGCAAGATACATTTAATCTGTAAAAAGAGCCAGGCGTTGTCCAAGGTCCCAACATAATAACACAAACCAGCATTCCCAACACGGGGGTCCTCAACTGGCCAGAAGCTCCCACACCCTAAATCCCGGTGAGCACTTTGTCGGGCTGTGTGGGCCTCCCAGCAGATGTGACGCCCCTTGCAACAGTACGCGAGTCTCCCCTCCGCCGTCTTCCCACGCCGGCAGGTGTTCAGTCCACCTCCCCTCTCAAGCCAGCCTCTATACTCCTCCCGGCCCACCTGACATCACACATCAGGCTCAGCATATAGGAGTTGTCTTGCTATGTTTTGATCCAGCATTTTTATTTATGTTTTTAGTTATTATCGTCATAATCACAATGACCGTAAGACGATGACGATAATGATGAGCTATAACAATTGAATTACCAATGATAGTTAATATAGAACAATGAACTGTTATTTTGAAGTAATGGGAACTTTAGGTAAAATATTTTATGAAATGATTCGTTTAAAACATCGTTGCCTCAAGATAATGTTAAGTCATTGACAGAGTTGTAATATTTTGTCACTTAAAATTGAAAAGTATTTGAATTAACCAGACAAAAATATCCCTGCAGTCACATATACCTGATCACAGTTCACACACTCGTAATGATATATTGTGAGCATTATTCTCTCTAACCACTTTTTTTTTTACAACTGTTATGTGAATGAAAGATTTAAAAGGTTTGATTATAAAAACCTAAAACACATGAAACTGTAATTGTTCTATCATTACTACAGCACAGGCTTCATCATCCAACAATAGTATTAAAACTACCAGTATATCTAACACCATTACTCTATCCTCAGGGCCACAATCTTTTAATCGATCAGTAAATACTAATCGACATTACTCCATTTGTCTTTATCGATTTAAATATCCAACAAAGAATTATTTTATGTAAGTCAATAATCTCTCGTCTCCTCCAAACACACTTCTCTCTCGGCATTTCTATCAGTAAGCAAAATAAACGACTGGAACAATTTCTCAGCGGTTTTAGAATTCTCCAGCGTGACGATTCTGGGTTTCATGTGACAAGGGTCGCCGTAGCCTTTTGACAGCTGGAGCACATCGGCAAGCGTGTCTCGCCAGAAAATCAGGTAATGTTAGACAGAATTAAGTTTCCTCATTTTCGTCAGTGTGTTCTTGTAGGATTTGGTTTATCCAAGCCATCTTTACTGGGGCATTATAGATGTACGGATCTATATATGTTTGTATGTATATAAGCTGCAATTACCACTTCACGGAAATATGTTGGATTTTTGTTTTCCTTTGTAAATTATTGATTACCTCGTGGGAAAAGGTGACATCCAGACACCGTGTGAACTCTATTGTGAAGCTCTGGCCTGACCTTACCTCCATATGGTGTGACTTTAGAGAATACCTTGGCTTCTAAACTGTCGTTACTTATTGAGCATTTTCATCATGTTATTATTGATATATAACTTTATTCCTATATTATATGGTGGGATTTTAGCCAAGACAATGTTAAACAACATAGTAACCCTGACACCTCTTTAGCCTTAAATTGGTTTACTTCTGCCACAAATGGAAACAGTTCCGTGGGAGAAACGGTAGAGTCTCGCTTCCTACTTCATTTTATTTCCTTTGTTACTGTCACTCCTCACCATTTGCTGGCGTGACCAATATTCCCAAAACCAACATTGTCGCTAAATGCTCATATTCTCAATCTTTTTTGGCGGCTTACTTGAACTCTTACCGTTATTTTATACTTTCCTCATTGTGAATAATTGTTGAAGCAGCGAGGGGGGACCTGGCCCAGGAATAAGACATAGAGACAAACAGAACAACAAGTCAAGCATTGGGATGAACTAGTAGTGTTGTGGGGAGCTGCTCGGCCTGGCATCAGTTTACACAATCTTTACAAGCAAGATGACGTGTTGCAGTATCGGTGCAAAATAATCCCCAGTTATTTGTGATGATACAGTACACGGCTTTGGTAACTCCAGCAGAGGAAACTTCGAAAATAAAACAACCCAAAAGGGATAAAATCATGACCTCGGTAATACATCGCCAAAAGACATTACAAAAGGAACTATCGTACTAATAGCCTCAACACGTAATCATGGGGGCTATATCTCTCAAATTTTAATAACTAACGTCAAGTATATAACCTAACTAAGAAAACAATTTAAATAAATATATATATATTAATTGGTAGAATAAATAATATTAAAAAGCTAAGTCTATCAACAATAACAAGGGATTAAAAGTGAATTTCAGTTATACGTAGAGAGAGAGAGAGAGAGAGAGAGAGTAAAGACGAGGCAACAATGACATCAAAATAAATACCCAGAACAGATATATAGTGACGAATGACTCACTAATATCTAATGGCAAAAGAACACTAGACCCAGAAATTAACTCAATAACCCCTGATGATATGACAATCAAGTAATACCTAACTGATCCAAATGTAAACACTGGAAGGCATCTGTATTCCATTACAAACACACGATTACTAATTACTGATCCAAATGTAAACACTGGAAGGCATCTGTATTCCATTACAAACACACGATTACTAATTACTGATCCAAATGTAAACACTGGAAGGCATCTGTATTCCATTACAAACACACGATTACTAATTACTGATCCAAATGTAAACACTGGAAGGCATCTGTATTCCATTATAAACACATGATTACTAATTACTGATCCAAATGTAAACACTGGAAGGCATCTGTATTCCATTACAAACACACGATTACTAATTACTGATCCAAATGTAAACACTGGAAGGCATCTGTATTCCATTACACAACTACTGATCCAAATGTAAACACTGGAAGGCATCTGTATTCCATTATAAACACATTACTGATCCAAATGTAAACACTGGAAGGCATCTGTATTCCATTATAAACACATGATTACTAATTACTGATCCAAATGTAAACACTGGAAGGCATCTGTATTCCATTATGATCCACACTGGAAGGCATCTGTATTCCATTATAAACATCAAATGTAAACACTGGAAGGCATCTGTATTCCATTAATTACTGATCCAAATGTAGTCTGTATTCCATTATAAACACACGAGTGGGATCCAAATGTAAACACTGGAAGGCATCTGTATTCCATTATAAACACATGATTACTAATTACTGATCCAAATGTAAACACTGGAAGGCATCTGTATTCCATTATAAACACATGATTACTAATTACTGATCCAAATGTAAACACTGGAAGGCATCTGTATTCCATTATAAACACACGATACTAATTACTGATCCAAATGTAAACACTGGAAGGCATCTGTATTCCATTATAAACACATGATTACTAATTACTGATCCAAATGTAAACACTGGAAGGCATCTGTATTCCATTACAAACACACGAGTACTAATTACTGATCCAAATGTAAACACTGGAAGGCATCTGTATTCCATTACAAACACACGAGTACTAATTACTGATCCAAATGTAAACACTGGAAGGCATCTGTATTCCATTATAAACACATGATTACTAATTACTGATCCAAATGTAAACACTGGAAGGCATCTGTATTCCATTATAAACACACGAGTACTAATTACTGATCCAAATGTAAACACTGGAAGGCATCTGTATTCCATTACAAACACACGAGTACTAATTACTGATCCAAATGTAAACACTGGAAGGCATCTGTATTCCATTATAAACACACGAGTACTAATTACTGATCCAAATGTAAACACTGGAAGGCATCTGTATTCCATTATAAACACACGAGTACTAATTACCATCATGACAGCCACGCTTAACACGATATGGAAGAATAAGACAAAATCATATTGAGTTGGGGAAAGATCAAGAATACAGAGAGCAGGTTTAGTGACTTCCCACACTGCCCTGAGGGAGGAACCTGCTAGGGTACAGCAATCTCCCCTGGGGATACAACCCACCCTGGAGTATAACAGCCCACCCTGGAATATAACAACCCACCATGGAATACAACAACCCACCCTAGAGCGCAACAGACCACTCTTGGGGACAACAACCCACCCTGGAGTATAACAACCCACCCTGGAGCACAACAACCCACCCTGGAGCACAACAACCCACCCTGGAGCACAACAACCCACCCTGGAGTATAAAAACCCACCCTGGAGTATAAAAACCCACCCTGCAGCACAACAACCCGCTCTGGAGGACAACAAACCGCCCTGGAGGACAACAACCCACCCTGGGGTACAACAGCCCACCCTAGAGTATATCAACCCACCCTGGGGTATAGCAACCCACCTGGGGTATAACAACCCCACCCTGGGATATAACAACCACAACAACAACCAACCCACCCTGGGGTATAACAACCCACCCTGGGATATAACAACCCACCCTGGGGTATAACAACCCACCCTGGGATATAACAACCCACCCGGACAACAACCCACCCTGGGTAACAACCCCACCCTGGAGTACAACCCACCATATAACAACCCACCCTAGAGTATAAAAACCCGCCCATGCTAGAGTATAACCCACCCTAAGTATAACAACCCACCCTGGGGTATAACAACCCACCCTGGGGTATAACAACCCACCCAGGTACAACAACCCCACCCTGGGGTATAACAACCCACCCTGAGTATAACAACTCCCCGGTACAACAACCCCACCCTGGGGTATAACAACCCACCCCGGGTACAACAACCCACCCTGGGGTATAACAACCCATGCTAGAGTATAACAACCCATATAACAGCCCTCAACAACCCCACAACAACAACAACAAACCCACCAACCACCCTGGAGCAACAACCCACCCGGCACAACAACCCAGGGGTATAAGCAACCCACCCCCGAGTACAACAACCCACAACAGGGCCCCACGAGTACAACAACCCACCCTGGGCATAACAACCCACCCTGGGGTATAACAACCCACCCTGGGGTGGAGTAAAATAACCCACCCTGGGTAAATCCCCTGGAGATAACAACCCCACCCTGGAACACAACAACCACCCTGGAAAAACTCACCCTGGAAAAACAACCACCCTGGAGCACAAAACCCACCCTGGAGCACAAAGCCCACTCCAGGACCACAACAACCCACCCAGGAGCACAACAACCCACCCAGGAGCACAACAACCCACCCTGGGACACAACAACCCACCCTGGAGCACAACAAACCACCCTGGAGCACACAACCCCACCCTGAGGACAACAACCCACCCTGAAGCACAACATCCCACCCTGAGGACAACAACCCCCCTGGAACACAGCACCCACCCACACAGCAACCCACCCTGAACACACAACCCACCTGCACAACAACCCACCCTGGAGCACAACAACCCACCCTGGAGCACAACAACCCACCCTGGAGCACAACAACCCACCCTGGAGCACAACAACCCACCCTGGAGCACAACAACCCACCCTGGAGCACAACAACCCACCCTGGAGTACTCTGGTCCTGCCGTTACTGTGAGTTTGTAAATTTTTAACAAGAAAAAGAAATGTATTTCCTTTTAAGTAATTTTGGTACAATTTATAATTCCACCCAACATAGTGAACCACAAACTGTTATACATCAAGGGGATTTTTTTTCTCCCGTATATTTAGGGTGAGTCTTGCGAGATTTAAAATAGGTGGTGAGTCGCTGGCCAGGTTAGGCTTAGCGGGCAGCCAGATGTCGGCCCAGTATAAACAATAAGTGAACGACGAACTTGGCGGCTTCACCATCCTACCTACCTACATTACTTACCTACGTAACCTTCCTACCTTACTTACCTACAGCAAATATTCGATTATTTTTAAGCAAAAAATTTTATGGAATCAACCGAAGAATTTACACACAAGTATATTTTACCTAAAGAATAACTAACCTAACCTAACCTCATCCCCTCAAATAGTATTGGGGTGGTTAACCTTTAGGTGAAATAAGCTGGGATGGAGATTCATCAGGTGATCCATTCTATATACTATGAAACAAGCATTCCACACAATCAACATATATGCACTTACACAAGCTACACATGAAGACTTTACTTAAGAACATGTATGTGTATAAGCGCGTACGGATCTACTCCAAGGTCCAAAACTACACATGATAAATATTAACAAAGTCGTTATTAACATCCGGCAGAGTAAGACAAATGTCAAGTGTACTTTCGTTTAGACCTACACAAATACAGTGGCCTCGTGATTCAAGAACTCTGGCGAGAACTTCAGCTACAGCTTCGGTTAATGATGTTTGTATGGTTTGCTGAACGCCCTCACCAACACGTCAGCACCAGGAATATGAATAAAAACTTGTTGATTATCTAACGGCTGTAGAACGTTAGGATTTTCTTATCTGTGAAATATTATGGCAAAATGTATTCCAAGATCGTAAGTTAATTTGGATCACCTGAATTATCTCCACCCTAGCTTATTTCACCTATAAATCAAATAACCTAATCTATCCTAACCCAACCCAACCTAACCTATCCTAACCAAACCTAACCTATCCTAACCAAACCTAACCTATTCTAACCCAAGTTAACCTCTTCCAGATAGTGTTATGGTGTTTTTTTTTTCAATTAACCTAACCTAACTTAATCTAATCTACGTTAGGTTAACGGAGGTGATCCGAAAAAATTAAGTAACTTACGATGATAAAAAATAGTTATGGAGCATAAAAAGAAAAATACCAATATCATGAGTTTAATTATGATTTGAACTTGTGAGGTTATGAAAAATAAGCCATACCCTACCATGATAAAAAGACTAATTATGACAGTAATTCTAAAATGTAATGATATTCCCCACGACCAACCGCTGCTCGAGTCCACGCTTACCCTGGCATGAAGTGAGCAAAGCAGAGCAAGTATTCGTAACTAGGTCCATACAATAGCCAACAACTATTTAACAGTACAGCAAATAGAGAGGAGGTGATATCGACAGTGACCAACGCTTCATGTGAGCAGTAGTACTTCCTTCGCCTCTCACGCAATGGTAAACTTAAACAACAAGTAAAGAGTAATGGTTATTGTCCAGCGTATATGACTACTTAAAACACGTTAAAAGATCTTAGTAGTTGAAGAAAAAAAAAACATATAAACAATAACAATCATGTGTATATATTCTCTGGGGACCTATACTCTAGAATGCGCAAATTCCTCACACACTCAAGTTGACCGGAGGAGAGTGTGTGTGTGTGTGTGTCAGATCCACGCGGGGCAGGTATGAACACTACCTTCCCCCCACCCCTACTCCCATACCCCACCCATGCCCACTCCCATACCCCTCCCACCCTCTCCCATACCCAGTCTCCACCTGAACCCCCCTATTTACCCCATACGATATTGTCAGTTACGAGGTCTGTAATTTCTAGAGCACTCACTTGTCGCCTGGGAGATGGTGTTAATGTGTTCACAGCACCACAAGGACGAGATACATGACAGGGTAAAACGTCAGGTTCTTGGTATGGGTGTAAGGCATGAGTAGTGTGAGTGAGTATGATGGAAAACATATAGACAGCTGGCGAATCTGGCATGGCTGTACATTCCTCATGCCCGCGCTAGAGAAAACTACGGTTTTGACCAAATGCTCTTCTGTTTGAAATATATTGACGTTACTCCCTCTAAATATACCTCATTATCACCAGTACACTATATTTGCGGTATTTCACCTATAATTAATAATGCTTAGTGCGTAGAAAGAAGTTTGGCAGTGTTACCAAGAAGCTGAGGCACAAAGTGTGGCAGAGTTGGCAACGTTGGTTTGCTCTTCGCTGTTAACATGGAAACTTGACAAAATTGGGAATATCGAGTCCCAACACTACAAGCCACCGGCATTACTCGCCTCAACAACAGTTTGATTTACTCTTATATGTTGTCTTTGGCTCTGTGACATTTGAACATATTCTAAAAGTAAGATACCTTCCTTCCTTTTTTGATCACATTTACTATGTAAAATCGTTATTACAAGTTTATAATTGGTTTGGCATGCATAGAGACAATGCAGGTATACAGTTCAGCATGTGTATATACACCGTGCAAGTATACGGTTTACAGTACATACACCGTGCAGATATACAGTTACCAATGTACCTAGACAGTATAGATATACAACAATCGTAATTAGTAAAACAATTCGACTAAGGATAGCCGACAAAGCCACCAGATGCTTATTTCCAGTCGGGCCCCTTTGTTTACTATAGGCTTGGTAACTAATCAGTAATAGTTTTTCTACAGGAGTAAAAATGAAAGTTTGTTAAAGAATATAACAAACACTACACAGCACTTGGACTATCCGAGGCTGATGGATCACTTCAACAACAGAACATTATGTAGTTAATAATATAGAAACTTTCACGTCTATTACTGTAGCGCCATCTGTTATGTCTACCAATGTTCAATAATCGTGTCGGATAAAATCATAAAATGTGAAGCGAATTAAACGATCATTAATGTTAAAATGCTGAAGTCAAACATGTGTAACCGTGCTTCATGACCCTACCATTTGTAGCACCTAACATAACATTTGCGTCTTAACTAATTTGTTTTGGTTTTCGATGAGTCTACTGGCGCCAGGGTTATTAAGTACCGTTAACTAGATCTTATGTTCTATAATAAATTGGTTTTAATATTTTAAGATAAGCTGACGAGTCGTTTAATAAATTATGTTAAAATTATATTTATGTTTATGTGTAGTTGTGGTATCGTTGTCCAGCTGCGTGAGTGAGGAGGAGCAGCCTGCAGGTACAGTTCACAGGAGGTGGAGGCGGGTTATCGCTCCCTTATCACCAGCCTTCCTTCATCCCCTTCACAGTGAATCATCAGTCTCACAACCCAATATTATTTGCTTTCCAACGTTACCAGCGGCGTCACATTAACACAGTCGAGTGAATAGTATTTGATTTCCCTAAAATATTACGGAGGAAGGTCAACATGGTGGTGATCACAGTTATAGGGTCAATACAAGCCCCAGTAACCTGCTCTTCTCTGGTGCAGATTAAGCTCCAGATGAGTGTTAATGGATGCATCTGTGTTTTCGCAATATTCTTCGTATATGTAACGTTTTCAGTGTCATCATGACGTGATTCACACAACGTCATCCTGAAGAGTTACCAACACGCCAAGAACAAACCCTTCTGCCGTTGCTCCTGTGTCCAAGGTCTCGAGACACCAGTGGGTCGATACAGCGAAACATCGACAACGGTATTGATTTAACTAGCCCGATGAAGCCTCGCTCAAGACGTCATAGCTAAGGCATCGCCAGAATTGCCGAACCATCATTGGCTGTCTCGTACTATGTCTGACCGCAGTCTGGTAACCTTAAAAAACACGAAATATTGACCCACAAACTAAAATAAATCTATTAACTTCACCAGAGCCACGTCACATAGCTACTGCAGCCAATTGTTACAAACTGAACTTAGTAATTAACACACATCAGCAGATACAATGTTCCTCAACAGAATTAGATCCATCATCATTTACTCTAAGTTAACTTCACTATCTACAACTGTCAATAAAATTCTCCTTTACAGACAAATCAGCTACAAATTGACGATCAATATACTGTCGCTGGGATAACACGTGCGCATTTACTGTGTCAAAATAATCTAGGTTGTTCTGAAGACAATACAGTAGTACAGCAGTGTTTTCAGAAGCCGGCGTTGATCAACTACAGTGATCATAATAATACAGACAGTTGCGTGGTTATCATAACATGAACAATTCAAGTTTAAACATTCCAGGTCAACAATTCTTAACGCTAATGACCACTACGACGAAATGGGTAAGGCACAAAAAATAATTCCACCAGTCGCCGTAACCTACTGACGTATGACTGAACGACCGAAAGTTACTGTAACATTCATCCAGCTTGGAAATTCCTGCATAACATCCAAAACACTAAAACCTAATTCTCAAGTGATCTTAATCAGCTAAAGTAAACCTGAATGTATAGAAAATTCAAACGCGTGGAGGAATACTCACTTGTTGACTGTCAGCAGGTGTGTGTTGTGTGTCAGTCGTCCGCCACTCATTAGTATTATGTCACTGTCGCTATGACCTCCACCTACAATGGTTCGTAGAAAGTGACCATAATCATCGTCTCTCGTCTACTACCCTGGTGGCGCTCACCTGAACTATTACTGTAAACACTCGATAAGGTAAAATCCCACATCGGTGGTTATCTCATCAGCCAATACCACTATATTTATCACTCAACACTATCTATCTATAAACCCTGGAACACAAACACCAACGACAAGAATATATAAAGTAACAATATCTTCGCATTTTCCTCCACTTGTCCTCCTCCTCCCGCGCCTTCCCGTAGCAGAGAGCGACCATTCATCCACTTGGGTACCACTTGCTGGGCCGTGTGAGGCTAAGTGGCTATTAAGACCACAACTTTACCTTTCTCACCCTTCAAAGGCCACTTCTACAGGATTCGAGTTCATGAATTTTTTCTAATTAGAGAACTTGTAGGAGGGACCCGAAAGGAACTGCAACTGGTAAGTCCTCAGCCCAGGAGCGAGCGTAAATTATTATTATTATTATTATTATTATTATTATTATTATTATTATTATTATTATTATTATTATTATTATCTTTTGGAGCAACTGAAGAGTGTCCCCTATTCATTTCACTCTAACCTAACCTAACCTCATCCTCCCAAATAGTGTTAGGGTGGTCAATCTTTAGGTGAAATAAGTTTTTGTGGGGGATGTTATTCGAATACTGTACATTTTTGGGTTATAAACATACATACACATAATCCCTGTCAGTGAGTGTACAGATCACCAACATCTGTACATGTACACTTTTTACCTTCTTGATCGTACACAATACAGTGGTTTGGTTATAAATAGCTGAGCCCAGGCCTTGAGACGGTCAAATAACCTGTGTTAACACGCAAGCTGCCCAGAGCCCCCCCCCCCATCTCACTCTCCTCACGTGGTGTACATAAATGGATCTCAACGTGTGATGAGTGACGAGGAGAAATCTTGATTATTGTGTGTTTGTTGTGAGTGTGCTTGTCCTTAATGCCAGCGTGGTGTTATAAGTGTGTCTGGGGCAGCGAGTGTCTGTGGGGGTTTTCTTATTATAAAGGATGATAATGTTTTTCAGTGCTTTTTTTTTTTTTTATCCTTGGACTTGTTCCGTGAACAATGGTCCGACTTGAATCTCTCTCTCTCTCTCTCTAATACATTTTCTGTCCATTTGCTAATATTAATCTATTAGGTTAGGTTAGGTTAAGTTAGGTTAGGTTAGATTAGGTTAGATTAATTTACAAATATTTCAGTAGTCACAAAAACATTGGATCAAGTTCCTGTTTATGCAAGAGTGAACGTCAAGTAAAGTAAACTAAGATATTATCATGAGTCATATGAAATGAGGTCGTAACAACCTGAACTAAATTATTAAATATAATAACAGTAAAAAAAATATAATAACACTGACATTACAGAGGAACAACGTGAAATAACAGTAATAACGCTATGTTCGAGTTTAATAATAACATCAATAACATCGCTTACTGTGAGGACAACAGCTGGACCAACACCACTCAAAAGACTCAAAACCAAAAAAGTGAAAAATAAAATTATTACTCTTTATTGGGAATTGAGATGAAGAAAACTAATCGAAATATCAATAAGTTGTAGATTATTCGTGTTTTAGAAGCAGTTAACCAAAGCTCTGGAGGATTTAGTGAGATACGTCCGTGCGGTCATTTTTGCAGGTTCTGTGTACGTTAATGCGTGTTCATGTATGCTAATGTGTGTGCGCCAATGTATCCTTGTCTTCTCAGAGTGCTTGTGTGTGTCTGAATGCAGTTGCGTGTGTGTTATTCTCTCCTGGGGAACGTCCGAATAAGGCAATGCATACATAACAAGCAATTGTTTTATCGATACTTGGCTGTGATAAATATCTGTAGGACACGAAGAATTTTCCCAGAAGGAGAACTTATGATTTCGAAGGCACGGTGATTACCGATACAAATCAGCAGTGGATGCCTGCGTCAGGTTAGCACGGAGAAAAAGGGGCTACACATCACGTGGCCATCACCTCACTACACTATCCATCGTGGCTGGGTTGATGTTAACTACAACCCTGAACGTCTGTCTAACACATTGTCTAACAAACACAACAACAGCCAACAGTTCATTGGAAATGTTAAATGATCAACAGCCATCATTGAGCGCTGATTCCAGGTACAGCCGGGAGAAAAACTTGCAAAAAGAGCCGCGACCGCCGAGGGCCGAGAGCTGGCATGACACGCTGCCCCTCAGCTCTGTCGACCATCGGGTATTGTGCACTTTTTTTTTCTGATTCTTCAAATTCTTAGCCATCGCGTGAGAACCCCAATCTGTGAAATGATAGAAAATCGCCTCATTTGCAGTGTTCTAGTCCAGTGTGTGTTGCATAAAGCTGATGCACAAATGTAGGACATACTGACTTCACTGATACAGTACAACAGAAGTTTAATATAAGTATGTTGACTTGTATTAAACTTCTGTTGTATTGTATCAGTGAAGGAACCATGTAATATTTTGTAATAATACTGACAAAAAATTACCCATCTGCTAATATTAAAATTATTATAATTTTGTCTAGTAAATTATGAAGTATCAGTCTTAGTGAAATGGTGTCCACCTTCTTACTAATTTTTCTGAGATGAAAACAACAAATTTAGTCTCGATTTTCCTTCGTGACACAACTATTATTTTCAGCCGTCTAGGTTGTGCATGATAACGCTGGTGTCCTGTCTGGTCACCACAGGTAAACAACGCATCACACTGACTAATTGAGCGATATGAGACACCGAGCTCCTGAATGTATGTCTTCGGCTCTGGTGCTTGTGGTCAACAGCCGGCTCCCTAATGTTTATCTGTGTAAAGCTACACACATTTAGTCACGAGTGTACCTCAGATGTCTTCCTAAGATTTACTCGCGTGCATCTCTCTTAATTTACAGTTGCTGATGCTTATTATATTTACTAAACTAGAATACGCATTTAATTACTTTAGTTGTTGAAGCGCATTAATACATTATAACAGCCAACAACTCTGGTAAACAGTCATTCATCTGTGGCACAGGGGAGGTTCTTGACGGGGTCAGAGTCGGCCGACCCTCCTGCCACACGTCACCAACTCGGGGAAGCAATGTAAGAAATCATTTCCCGGGTACTGAAGTCTTCAAGGCATCCCGGGAATCGATGCATATGCAAGTTATTTTTCTCTCTTATGTGTCTGGCTTTTTCATGTTTACCGCTTGACTTGTGTCATGGACCTGAAATTTCCTATATGCCATCCTGTTATTTCCGGAGAAATATCTTATCCAGTTCCCTTAAAATATTCCATAATTCTATCATAATATGCAATCCTATACTTTGATTTAAAACTTTCAGATCGAAGGGGCCTAACCCTCAGCGGCTCACGAGGAGGAGACTGGCATGTTTCAAAGATGTTAAACTGGACCTTGTGGGCAGAGCGTGTGTACCCGGCTGACCCGAACCTTACCTGCACGGCGGGGCCACAAAAACAGGTGGTGTAATTAACTCTGGCACCTGGTTTTCGTCAAGCAGCGCCGGAGGTTGCAACAAGTGTTTTGGGCAGCGAGGAGGAGACAGCTTCCCAGAATGTTATACACGGGAGAGAAAGTACGGCAATGCACGCGGTGGGCTGTCTGTTGCTAGCTGTCTGGCTCTCTCTCCCTTTCTTTCCCGAGAGTATTGTATGCATGCGTCTCTCTCTCTCTCCCTCTCTCTCTCTCTCTCTCTCTTCCTCCCTCTCTCCAACGAAGACTTTTATTGTTTGTGTATTAGTCTGGCAACGTATTATTTCACCTAAATGTTTACTCCTAGCATCTACTAACATTACGGTATCAAGATTTATAGATTACCAACCAAAGTGTAAGAAATAACTTAGTAAAGAGAAGAAGAGTGAGTGTATTACCTCCCCAAACTGGTTATATAATAGACCATTCCTCGTAGGTTAATAAATGGGGTTCACTTCTAAGTAAAAGACAAAACAAAATAAAAATCAGTATAGCCAAGTGCGCGATGAAGGTTGTAACCATAGGTGACTTGGTAACTGGATACAACCAACACAACTTAATGGGCGTAGAAACACAACTGTTGTATGGAAGAGTTTTCACCAGTCAAGGTCTTTAAGAATAAATTGCGTCGGAATCTTTTTAATACCTACAACAATATTATCATTGTCTTTTTTATTGATATTATGGGGTACACGCGCACTTGTACTCAGGCTCTTAAAACTAAATTGTACTCAGGCTCTAAAAACTATCTTCTTGTACTCAGGCTCTAAAACTAACATCATGTACTCAAGCTCTAAAACTATCTTGTACTGAGGCTCTAAAACTAACATCATGTACTCAAGCTCTAAAACTAACTTGTACTGAGGCTCTAAAACTAACATCATGTACTCAAGCTCTAAAACTATCTTGTACTGAGGCTCTAAAACTAACATCACGTACTCAAGCTCTAAAACTAACTTGTACTGAGGCTCTAAAACTAACATCATGTACTCTGGCTCTAAAACTAACATCATGTACACAGGCTCTAAAACTAACTTGTACTGAGGCTCTAAAACTAACATCATGTACACAGGCTCTAAAACTAACTTGTACTGACGCTCTAAAACTAACTTACTTCCCACATATATTTAAGACTCGTAAAAACAAGTACTGTACAACGGAAGATCTCGGATGCGACAAAAAAAAATTGTTGTCGAGGAAGGCTGAATGCTACTAACAGAGAGACACTAGAATGGTGCAACAGACAGCAAACAGAACACTTACAATGGACAGAGAGTAACAAACAAAAAACAGAGAGGTGTACAGTACTAACAGAACAGAACGCTACAAACAGACTAAGCATAGAACGCGGTCAGTGTGTGTGTGTGTGTGTGTGTGTGTGTGTGTGTGTGTGTGTGTGTGTCATACAAAGATATTTTGATCCCAGGAGTGGTTCAAATAGTGTCAATATCGAAAATATGCAATTAGTAATTTTACATATTAAAAAAAAAGAGTTACGTTGCAAGACGATGATTTACATGAGAAATTATTCGGACTGAAAAAGAAGAGATGTGTTTGATAATATTGAACACGTGTAATTAGATTTTTAAATAAGGTAAAATTAAAGACGTCTGTGTAATATTTCTCCACTCAGTTGACTCACCCTGACGAGTCGCTTGATGACTTCTGTCACTTGTCAAGATACGATTCACAGTCTCTCAATTTAAATACTCTACTTTATTCTGAAATATAAGTACAGGCTACACATCTAAGGTAAGGTATAGCTTTCTACATTTCTTATAAGACGTTGTCGAGTCACCAAAAGATTAGATAACCCAACTTATTTCACCTGATAATTAAAACACCTTAATGCTAACCTAACTCCTCAGGTAAAATAAGTTAAGGTGTTTAATCTTCTGGTAATCCATATTTTAAAGAATAGCTGGACGAGTTAGTGCACGTTTAGTAAACAAAAAAAATTAAAAATAAAATAAAACTCATAAACTAGTTCTGATATAATTTTCTTTCCTAACCCTTAGAGTAAATCTATATTATTCCCAATTCGGTTTTTTTTTTTTTTACATTTCAGCCAAGTAAGAGCGTGACCTTCAGCTACGGTCAATGAGCAAATATAAATGCATTGCCTGAATTTTTGTGGCCAGCTCAGACGACGCGAAGACTGACCAAGACCTAGAAAGCCTCAGTAAAGCTCACCCCCTCCCCTCCTACCAAAAAATACGAACGAATTTACCTATAACTTCAAATAACTGATAATTAAACTTTATTTTCTTCAATGAAATACTGGATATATCATTCGCATTATATAGTATACTAGAATAAATGTCTTTTTTTTTTCGGTGCACAAAGATACAATGTGGCCGGCATTGAGCTCGACCACCATTGCTTCCTCAACCATAAATTACTTTACCATTTTCTTACAGTTATCCATCACTAACGCTTGGTGTCTCAAAATAGTTAAGTTTACCTTAAATAAAAAAAAATCTGGAACATAAATTTTCACTTTCAGCAACAAAAGTAGGGGGGGGGGGGGTGCTGGCAGGTCAGATGGTCCTCAACCTTACACCTTGACCTAGCTTTCCCATTAGGATAGGGGCCTGTTAAGACTGGGGCCTGTTAGGAACGGGTCTGTTGGGAACGGGTCTATTATGAACGGAGCCTATTAGCAACGGGGAGTGTTAGGAACGGGGACTGTTAGAAATGGGGACTGTTAGAAGCGTGGCTTACTAGGGACGGAACCTGTTAGGAACGGGGCCTATTAGCAACGGGGAGTGTTAGGAACGGGGACTGTTAGAAACGGGGACTGTTAGAAGCGTGGCCTGCTAGGGACGGAACCTGTTAGGAACGGGGCCTATTGAGACTAGGGTCCATGTCAGTAGTGAACAGTTAGGTTACGTTACCTCACGGCAACTCTGGTGAAGGAAGGTGATCACTCCTCTGAACCACTGCGTCACACACCGGCACCAGCCAGTTGACCTGAGGTGCTCTCCTCCTCACATACACGGCACACATTCATAAAGATTCGTACGTTACGTTACTCTCCCCCTCCCCCCGTCCCCCTGTAATAAACGTTACTAAGAAGCCTTACCTGGTTTACGGTAGAGTATCAGCTATATTTCGAAGCCATGTTAAACGCTCTCTTTGTATCGTGGTTTAAGTGAGTCAGTTAGATGCCTTCATACATCTCCATTGAGGGAAAGCAGGACGTGTGTGAGACTGGGGCCACACCTCCGACTATAGTGCGGTGGCCACGGCCAGGCTACCGACACTCTCAAAGGTTCTTACGATAAACACTTCTCGAAATTATTAATGCGAAAATACACTTAATTATTGACTTAAGTTAAAACATAAACCTAACCTTACTTAACATCCAAAAGTAACTGGAGGAACATTACCCCAAGGCTTTACTTTAGCTACACTTTTCACTTACCACCAAACAGTAAATAAAATTAATCTTATGATATTTTTTTTTTCGTACGACGCTGTTGAGGTTGTCTCGTGCAAGTGAACGTATCTAGTTAAGGAAAAGTCTTACTCTATATTTTATATCATTGTATCTCATATTTGTGTTTTAGCTTAAATATTGAGGTGGATTCTTACACTTTCCCTTACGAGTCTTGTAGAATCTGCACCCAGGATGGCAAGAGTGTGGCTGGCAGTCTGCAGATATAATAACACTTGGTACGGTACTAAACCCTGGTCAAGATACACGCCAGTGACTAACTCTCAGTTGTGGGTTAACATGATACAGGCAGGAGAAGACCTCGGCTGACTTACTGTTCTGTTCAAGTCGTCGTATTTTTAAGGTAACAAAACACCTTCCCAGGAGAACTGCTTCTGTTTCCTCTAGTAAAGATCTCAATGGGTCTCATTTTGAGGATCTCTCTCACACACACACATACAACCAAAGAGACAGAGATACCCTCTCTCTCTCTCTCTCTCTCTCTCTCTCTCTCTCTCCACCAGCCTCACCCCTGGTATCACAGCGTTAAATTTATTACACATTTTACCTCTTTACCGACTAACTTTCCATAAAATTTATCTCCGCCAGTGGTTAAATCTCTCCCGCCTGGCCACATGCACTGCCCCGTGGCCCACCTCCACCTTCCTCCTCACAAACCTTTACTTCAGCAAGTGTTCAAATTTATTCCGCTCGGTGCCATCTTCCCTAGTCTCAGTACCGCCCCCCTCTTCCATTCTCCTCCTCTCTCTCTCTCCCCTCCTTTACCCTCCTCAACCCGCCCCCTCAGTCTTGCTCCTCAGCCCCCCTCCCCCACTCCCCCCAGCCTCCACTAGGCCAGTACATTAATCCATTTTACCCCTAACATACACCTGAACGTGTGGTCACGAGGGCACTCCAGCACCTGCAGGATAATCCCCGCCGGCCACACACACATTCACAGGCCATTCATAAGTTTTACAAGGGTGGTGGAGGAGACCAACAAGCACCAGCACCTCCTCCACTACCACACCCACTGGCCAACCGTCGGTCAGCCAGAAGCGGACGGTGTGAGTGGCCGGCTGGCGGCGCCATGTTGCTCTATTGATTTTCTTTCGCTCACAGATCCTCCGTCTTAGCCGGACCAAGGGGCTGGCCAGACCTACAAGCTAGTTGGGCCTCCCTCGACCCCTTGCCTCCACACTCGAGCCCCTGGGCCTACGTGTGTCCCGGAGACAGTACACAGCTCACACCACTCACACACAGGTGTCAAGGAGTCGGCTACACGAAGGAAGAGGTAAAGGGATCCTCTTGGCATTGGGCTGAAGTCGTGTGCGTCGTATCTTGGTGATGAATGTTGGACGGGCGGCCGAGGTGCCAGCCCAGCCGCCGCCGCCGCCGCCACACCAACACTTCACTTTATTATCATACTCCCTCCTCCTCTTTTTGACTCTTTCCTTCACATTATGACTCGTAGGTCAAAAATGATAATACTCCCTGACTCACACTCCGCTCTGATAAACAACACCATCTAGGAAATTTCACGAGCGAAAGATAAACAAAAATTCATATCAAAACTAAACATAAACATAAAGGTAAATAACAACCTGATCTTACCTGAGAACACACACACCTGCCTGTGGGTCAATCCTGAGACTCGTCAGAAGATACACCTGAAAATGTAGAAATACATATATACCTGACATTTCTTCATATTATATACGAGACTCTAAGCTACAGATACCTAACGTATATCTTAAATATGAAATACGTATATACCTGACTTCTCTCTATATATATATATGACTCTGTAAACTGCTAGAGGTAGTTCACTAATATTTACATGTAAGAAATAGGTATATATTTTACTTATACACGTGAGGCTGTACAGGAGAGGGGTTCTGGCCACACACACACTCACAGGTCCAGGTCAGCTACCCTCACTACTCACCACAAGTGTCAAGTTACTACACCCTTCTGCACTCACTATTACTACACGTGGCTCCATTCATTACACCACACACACACACCTACCCCTCCCCCCCACACAAACATTCCTAACTCTCATTCACAATAATCCAGACAGCTTACTCACTTGTCCCCAGTGATAAACATTTACGCGCCGGAGTTTAGTCTTAGCATTTATCACCAATGCTTTAATAATTCTTTGTGCAGATTCTATTTCTTTTTTCTTTTTTTAAATAGAAATGCGTAAACGTTTAGGACTTTGATACACTGAATAGATATAGAGATTAGGTTAGGTTAAGTTAGGTTAAATTAGATTAGGTTAGGTTAGGTTAGGTTAAATTAGATTAGGTTAGGTTAGGTAAAATTAGGATAGGTTAGGTTAGGTTAGGTTGTAGTGCAAAACGAGATAGTATTATTTAATATAAGCGCATACTATCTCTGGAACTTTTAATACACAGAGTAGATTAGAGAGATTAAGGATTATTTTTATACTGCACATTAAGTATGGTATATTTATACAGCTTTTAATGTATTCCACTACCATATTATTCCTTCCCTTACTTCAGATACATACATACATACATACATACATACATACATACATCTCTCTCCGTATCATATCCTCCCTCCCTTCAGGTTTCTAAGGTTTATAAGACCAATAGACAGAGACAGACAGGCCAGAGAGACAGGTGAGACAGAGAGACAGGTGAGGATGGAACACTTACCTGCATATAGTAGTAGTAGTAGTAGTAGTCTTGGGTCATCTGCCAATCGAGGTCGTGTTTATTGTTACAGCCAAACAGACAGTGCCACGGGTGCCAATAATCAGAGGTGGTTGGAGTGCCAATGACCTAAAGGAAAAAGAGAGACTGCATTGCCATGACCTCACTCAAGTATAGTTAGTTTAATTTTACCCTTGAAATATGAATGTAACTCTAATTGATTCATCATTTTGTTAACCTAACCTAATCTAATGCTCATTTAAGCAAACGCAAAACTAACCTAATTAAATGATAACCTAACCTCACAAATCGATAACCTAACCTAACTAAACACTAATCTAACGTAATACTAACCTAACCTAATCTAACGCAAACCTAAACAAACCATACACTAACCTAACCTTATTTACACTTGACCCGTTAACTATTAATAAAGATCACAAAACCACTGGAATATTCTACAAAGCTTATGACTCATCTCGGGGTGGTTGACAGATGTATTGAGTCTTCGGTACTAAGTCTAGTAGATGTAAACACAGATTTAGGAGTAATGATAAGTAGGAATCTTAAACCAAGTCAACAATGTATATTTGCTCGAAACAAGGCTGGCAAAGTACTTGGATTCATACAAGGGAGTGCTAGTCACAAGAAAAGCGAGGTTAACCTAAAACTAATATCCTGAGCTTGTGAGACCTCACTTGGAGTACGCAGTTCAGTTCTGGTCACTGTACTACAGAATGGATATAGAATTCCTGGAAAAAATTCAGAGGAGAATGACAAGAATAATCCCGGGCATTAGGAACCTTGAGTACAGAGACAGGTTAAAGCATCTTAATTTGCACTCTCTCGAGAGACGTAGAGTGAGGGGCGATATGATCGAGGTGTATAAATGGAACTCAGGATACTCAAACTATCCAGCCAGGAGCGAACCCGTAGGAATTGTTTTAAATTTGACAAATTTAGGTTTAGGCGCGAGATAGGTAAACACTGGTTTGGAAATAGAGTAGTGGATGAGTAGAACAAGTTACCAAACATCATCATTAACTCGAATACGCTGGATAGCTTCAAACATAGGTTGGACGGATATATGGGCGATAGGGGTTGGGTGTAAACGGGACTGTCCAGTATGGGCCAATAGACCCACTGTGGTTTCCTCCATTCTTATGTTCTTATGTTATGTACTGTGTGTTGTTGAGGTCTGGTTAAATACACTGATTCTGTAATACTGTACTGTCATTTCGAGTGAATTACTGAACCTGTAATTTTACCTGTAATAGTGTCACCTTGAAGGCATTACTGTATCTGTATTATCTGTACCTGTAATACTTTCACATCATACGAATTACTGTACTTGTACTTGTATCTGTGCCTATACTTTTATATATACAGTACCTGTATCTGTACCTGATTCTAGATGCGGTGATATGGTGTTGTGGTCAGGGAGCTGTCTGTCTGTCTCTGTCTGTCTGTCTCTGTCTGTCTGTCTCTGTCTGTCTGTCTCTGTCTGTCTGTCTGTCAAGAGGCGGCCATAGATTGACACGTTAATAAAGTCTTGCTAAGATATTGTCATTAGTGGACCTCACCTGACCCACACACCTGTTGACTTACACCTGACCCACACACCTGTTGACCTTCACTTGACCCACACACCTGTTGACTTACACTTGTTGACCTTCACTTGACCCACACACCTGTTGACTTACACCTGACCCACACACCTGTTGACCTTCACTTGACCCACACACCTCTTGACCTTTACTTGATCCACACACCAGTTGACTTACACCAGACCCACACACCTGTTGACCTTCACTTGACCCACACACCTCTTGACCTTTACTTGATCCACACACCTGTTGACTTACACTTGACCCACACACCTGTTGGCCTACACCTGTTGGCCTTCACTTGACCCACACACCTGTTGGCCTACACCTGTTGATCTTCACTTGACCCACACCTGTTGACCTTCACTTGACCCATAAACCTGTTGACTTACACCTGTTGACCTTCCCTTGACCCACACATGTTGACTTGCACCTGACACACACACACACACACACCTGTTAACATACACCTGTTGGCATTCACTTGACCCACACCTGTTGACCTATACCTATTGACTTACACCAGGCCCACACACCTGTTAACCTACACTTGTTAACCTACACCTGACCCACACCTCTTGACCTATACCTGACCCACACCTCTTGACCTACACCTGTTAACCCACACCTGTTAACCTACACCTAACCCACCTATGTATCTCTAAACTGATAGGTTTGCATATAGTAGGTCAGGTTAGATTAACTTGAGATAGGTTATGTTAGGTTAGGTTGAGGTAGGTTAAGTTAAGTTAGGTAAAATTAGGTTAGGTTAGATGAGGTTACGTTGAAGTACAGTAGGTTAAGTTAGATTATGTCAAATTAGGTTAGCTTGGATTACGTTAAAGTAGGTTAAGGTAGGTTAGGTTAGGTTAGAACAAACGAATAGAGGAAACTACAGCGGGCCTATTGGCCCATACTGGGCAGTCCCGTTTACACCCAACCCCTATCGCTCATATATCCATCTAACCTATGTTTGAAGCTATCCAGCGTATTGAATTGAATTGAAGCAGTTTATTTAGCCAGAAAAACACAGATACAGAGTGGATAATAATAACAATATTAACATGGCTGAGCCAATTGAGAACCTGAGCTCTTCTGTAGGCACCTGATATACAGGTATATTGTACATTTATTTCAGGGAAGTATTATGTAACATTCAAAAACACCTGGAATAGTTCACATTGCATGGTGGCAATAAGAACATATCAATGGGTTACCACGGTTATCACTTCAGTATTTATTTTTATTTCATTATTTTATTTTTACATTTATATTATAAGTATATACATAAGTTACAGTGGAATTGAAAAACATAAATGTAATGGGGAAAGCAGTACAACATGGGTTGCACAGTATTAAGGTTGAACAAGAGGACAGCGCTGTCAGGATTATGTCTAGTTGGCAAATATATTTATTGCAATGGTAATTTCTTATCTATCTACATGATAATTTCTTATAAAACGATTTTGATGGTACAATAAAAGCAGGTATATATAGTAGGTATTACAAGAAATATTAATACTTAGACAATAGATATTTTTTAATAGATGATTTAAAGGAAGGGAGCGTAGTCTTTGCTCGGATGGGTGGGGGTAAGTTGTTCCACACCTTCACACAATGGTATTTTATGGAGGTCTGGGACTAAGAGGAGCGCATGGGGGGGGGGAGGAAGGTGGTCTTAGTAGCTCTTGGTGCCTTAAGTTGTATCTCTGATTGTTCCGGAATTGGAAATAATTGTTTGGTAACTTGTTCCACTCATTCACTACGCTATTTCCAAACCAATGTTTACCTATCTCGCGCCTACATCTAAATTTGTCTAATTTAAAACCATTGCTACGAGTTCGCTTCTGGTTGGATAGTTTGAGTACCTTTGTTATATCACCTTTGTTTAGCCCTTATTTCCATTTATACACCTCGATCATATCGCCCCTCACTCTACGTCTCTCGAGGGAGTGCAAATTATGATGCTTTGACCTGTCTCTGTACTCAAGGTTCCTAATGCCCGGGATTATTCTTGTCATTCGCCTCTGAATTCTTTTTAGGAATTCTACATCCATTCTGTAGTACGGTGACCAGAACTGAACTGCGTAATCCAAGTGAGATCTCACAAGCGCAAGATATAATTTTAGGATGACCTCGCTAATCTTGTAACTAATACTCCATCGCATGACCCCAAGTACTTTGTTAGCCTTGTTTCGAGCAAATACACATTGTTGACTTGATTTAAGATTCCTACTTATCATTACTCCTAAATCTTTCTCACAGTCGGATTTCTCTATAACAACGTTGTTCATCTGATAACTGGTGTTAAGTGGACGTATCTAGTTAAGTTAGAATCTCGGTGTAATGTTTATGTCATTTTCGACGTTAGATACATTCTTACATCATTAGTTAGGTTAGATTAGTTTAGGTTAGTTTATGCTAGGTTAGATTAGGTTAGGGTGATTAATCTTCACTTGACCCAAGTTTCCTCTTCAATATTTTCCTGGGTGAACGTGTGATCACCACCATTCATCTACCACTATCTATCCACCTACCACCATTAATCTATCTCCTAACATCCCATCCCTCCATCTACCACCCCTTTCCACCTACCACCATCCCTCCATCTACCACCATCCTTCCATCTACCACCATCCCTCCATCTACCACCATCCCTCCATCTACCATCATCCTTCCATCTACCACCATCCCTCCACCTACCACCATCCCGTTTACCTTCATTTCCTGGAAGAGTTCGGGTGATTTATCTTCCCTTATGCCTGAGCCGCGAGATATAGTGTTGTCCAGCTACTTGTTAGTATAAGATAAGAAAAGATTGGACATAGTCACTATCTCATCATACGGATCTGATTCACGAACGCCCGAGTGCCTAATAGAATTTACAGAAACGTAAACATAGGGTTTGTCGCTTAGTGCGGATCTGATTCACGAACATCGAGGAGAAAGATAGAGAGAGTTGCGTGGGTCATGACAATGTTTATTTATTTATTTTCTTGTTAAGGATAAAAAAAAAGAACCAGTTTATCTACACAGGTTTTGAGTTAATCTGGTTTTAGTCCTAGTTGTAATTACCCTTAAGCCTTTCTATTTATTTTATTAGTGTTTTTATTTTTCTAAGTGATACAACTGCTAAGGTCAATAAGCATCGTCCACTATGGTTTATATTCTACAGGAAAATACTCTTGATATACGACTAACTGGTTGTCTCACGATAAAACACAAAAAATAACGTATAGAAATAACAAAAAAAAATTACACCGAGATTCTACCTTAACTAAATACGCCCACTTAACACCAGTTAGTGACAAAAAAAAAACTCAGCATAATTCTTGTCCACAAACGGGTGTTAAGTGGACGGCATCTAGTTAATGTAGAATCTCGGTGTAATGTTTATGCTATTTTCTACGATAGATACATTCTTACATCATTAGTTACCATAAGTATCGATCATTATGAAGCTGCTATGAACACTCCTCCCATGCCAGTTCGGGGATTAATTACAAACATATTAAAAAAAAAACATTGACGTGTTTGTGTTAAATAAGAGATTATGTAAGTATACAGGTTATCCCGGGACAGAGAGGGTAACGCTCTGCCAATACAGTGCACTGAAGCCTCTACCCCACCCTACCCAACCCTACCCTGACTTACTGGCTAGACATATATATATATTTATACACCACTACCACCCTCGCCCCTCCCCTCACCTGTCCCTCCCTCACCTCATCTACCTCTCCTTTCAAATGCCCTTTCCCCCTCACATTCCCTCTCCCTTCACCCACCTCTCCCCCTCCCACTCCTTCCCTGCCACCTCCCCTCACCCATCCCTCCCTTCATCTGCCCCTTCCCACACCTTAACCTTCTCTCATCTCTCCCTCCCTCATCCCAACGCCCCCCCCCCTAGTATCCTCCCACACCCTAGCTTATTTCATCTTACGACTCACCACCCTAACGTTAACCTAACCTAACCTAACGAAAATCTAACCTAACCTAACCTTCTCCTCCTGTTATTTCTACCCTCCTCTCCTCCCCCTCCTTCTCTTACTCTCTCACTCCTCCTCCTCCCATTTCTACCCTCCTCTCCTCCCCCTCCTTTCTTACTCTCTCACTCCTCCTCCTCCCATTTCTACCCTCCTCTCCTCCTCCTCCTCCTCCTAGCCCTCTTCTTCCATCTCCTCCTACCCCAATCTTCTTCCTCCTCCTCGTCACATATCGACCTCTAGGGGGGGAGGGGGTCAGCGAGTGGTGTTCGGTCACTGTGTTGAGCAGCAGATCACAGATTCATGGATACTGCTCACCATCTCCACTCCAGATCTTCCTCACTATCTATCTATATTTCTCACTATCTATCTCTTTCACTAGTCATTTCCCTCGGTATTTATCTCCCTCACTATCAATCTATTAATATTCCTCACTACCTACCTATCTTCCTCACTATCTATATACTGTATCTTGCTATTTATCCATCTTCTTTACTATGTATATTCCTCACTGTCCATCTAAATTCCTCACTATCTATCTTCACTATCTTCATCCCCAGCTTCCTCCATCTATCTCTTACTATCTTTCTCTATCCTTCTTTATCTTCTTCTCTTCCTATTTATCTTTTACTGTTTCTATCTCTCAGTCTCTCACTATCTCTCTTCTTCTTTTGTTTATTATCTTTTTTTTCTGGTGCCACAGCCGAGTCCATCAGTCAGTCCTATGGGTCAATAGTTCACCCCCCCCCCGAGCCCACCGAATTGTGGATGGGTGCCTACATATACAGTTGAGGGAGTGAATGCGATTGAGTGCAGTGCCAGCCACCAAAATCTCTCTCTCTCTCTCTCTCTCTCTCTCTCTCTCTCTCTCTCTCTCTCTCTCTCTCTGTGCACCCAAAAAAAAGTCTACGATGCTTCAAGTTATATTTCCCATTGAATTGTTCTGTGGTTTTGTGTGTGTGTGTGTGCTACTGAAAACCCACGAGACACACACACACACACACACACACACACACACACACACACACATCATGCTCTACTCTCCAGACAAAAGACAGATTAAATTTCTCAAAATCGACGGTGAAACTGTACCGGGAACCACGCCGTCCACGACAACTTGCTGCCCCGTCCATTAGGCGTCACGCACACCTTCCTGTCTACGCCACCGTCACCAGACAACAAGAGGAAAGGCCAAGGTTAAGCTGCGTCAGTACGGAATGCTCGTTGGAGGGGTTAAGTTGGTGTTCGCTGGGCAAAAGTTTCTTTCAGTGAGTGATTCAGTCAATCAGAGTCATTGTATCAGGCAGGGTTGGCATTTACAGAGTTGACTAATGCAACTGAAAAAAGATAGACTACTGTACAAAAAAGTGTCTGTCTGCCTGTCTGTCTGCATGGAGTAAAAAACAACTGACCTACTCTCATCTACCGGACTCCTCCCCTGTAGAAAACGCGACGAGGAGGAAGTACTGGAGGGAAGACTGAAAAAAGTCTCGTCTGTAATACTATAAAAATGACCTCTGATCACGTGAATATTCGACACTCCAGCTTATTTTACCTTAAGATTGTACACCCTACCGTTAACCTGTGAGATACGACAGTTTAGAAACTTACTAGGACAGGATAAGAATCCTCATTGTGTGGAGAGTCAGGGTGTTAGCACAAGTCATCAATCTGGACACCACTTAACAGTTCTTGATGTTTAGAAGAGTCAGTTAAATGTTACACGGTTTCTTACTATGTGTCTGGACCAACACAGGAGAGAACACAGTGCCTGAAGGTGTCACATGTCTACAGTCAGGAGCATCCGTCACGAGGCCAAATGAATATCCACCGCCTGAAAGAATAAAATAATTACCACAAGTCATTCTTCACTATCTGGGACAACCATCGTCTACCCAAGCACAGAAGCAACACTTCTTCAGTACTATAACAATGATAGGGATCACCTGAAGATTAACCCCCCTAATCTAATCTAACGCTTAGTCTAATCTAACCTAACCTAAACCTCTAGGAAGCGTTGGTATGTTCAATCATCAGGTGAAATACTTCGGAGGGGGGAGGCAATCTTCAGGTGAACCATGTAATGAAATGTATCCAGTGAAGCGGTACTCCATGAGATATGTACTGTATATAAACAAATTGTTTATCTTAGGAAAATAATCTTCACTTGGAGGATGAAGTTAGTGTACTCAACATTTTACAGAGGAGAAAGATGCTGGTCACAAAACCTCAGGTCCTGTGTATATTTATTGTCGACTGAGCACCAACCATATCAATATGTTTTCCTCCTAATGCCCCAATAATTATTAACACTGACCTTCACCTGTGGGACTCTGATGACCTGTGACACACACACTCACACACACACACACACACACACACGTAAAAACAGGTGACAAATTTGGGTGTATATAGAACATAAGAACATAAGAAAGTGGGATACTGCAGGAGGCCGACTGGCCCATTACAGGGCAGATCCTTTCACACCCATCCCAGCACTTCCATGTGCCTATCCAACTTCGTCTTGAAGCTCCTAGCGTCCCCGATCCTACTATAGCACTCGGTAGCCTATTCCACATATCCACAACTCTATTACCAAACCAGTGCTTGCCTATATCCTTTCTGAATCGGAATTTATCTAATTTAAAGCCATTTGTTCTAGTTATTTCGTTATTACTGAGCTTCAGAACATCTTCCATTTTACCCTTGTTAATCCCACTTACCCCATAGGCATAGGCACTAATATAGGTGGTGATGATTGGTGTGAAAGAGAAACTAAAACCCGGACAGGTCAAGCAAAATCAGCATCTAATGATCATGAATGGTGAGAGGTGTGTCCCAAAAGGCTTAGATTAATATGGAAGCAACGTGGCCAACATTACACTCGACCTCCCTCACTGACCCAACTATACTGTTAGGCACCCTTCTACAGCTGGGAGTGGCCTGGGTGCAAACAAGAGACCCCGAGGACAGGAGGCGAGCACTGTATCCACTCCACCGTCGCACTGTACCTGTACCTATAGTTGTATCTGTGGTTATGAGAATGTTTCCACTATATACCTGTACCTTAAACCTAAAACTGTACTAGCGATAATGTATGTGCCGCCTACCACATGGGAATTACTTATATAAATGTACTTTATACTTTAATACCTGTACTTATACTTACTAGTGGTGGGTGAACAGGTCTAGTCTTGGATGATCAACCTTGGTGACCCGTGATCTGCCTAAACAAGAAGGACCTCAGCCAGGGATGTTGGGTAGTGAAGACCTTGTTAGCGGCTCCTTAATACCCAAACGTGGTCACCCCAGACTTAGGTAATGGATGTGTTTGTTTACAACTCATGTTTATGGTTACTACCCGACACTACCCCAAGGTTGTGTGTGTGTGTGTGTGTGTGTGTTATTTAGTGGTGTCTAGTAAAAGAATAAAAGGCCCTTAATCCAGTCCTAACAGGCCCCAGTTCAGGTAGGTCCAACCTAATCTAGTACCTTTATATGATCATTAGCACTGGAGTCTAGTCACAATGAACCTTAGTCCTAATAGGCCCCTGCATTCTTAATGGTTGGGTTAAGTTAGGATTCAAAGGCACTGGGCGGGATGATAGGACTGAGGAGGGAGGGGGGTCTATTACAACTACAGGCCTATTAGAACTAGGACACAACTGGCCTTTTGTGTCATTTTGCTACACCAACGCTATTTAATTTTCCACTGTTGGAGGGGGGGGGGGACGAATTAACAGTACGCCCCTTTGGGAACTATGGCAGCAAGACCTGGCTCGGGTGAAGGGATGTAAACCTACTTTCGTCCCTTATATTAAAGTTAGATATATAGATAAGATAGATAAGAATGGAGGAAACTGCAGTAGGTCTATTGGTCCATATTAGGCAGTCCTGTTTACACCCAGTCCATATCACTCGTATTGCAACTATATCTTGCACTAGTCAGGCCGCACCTCGATTATGCGGTTCAGTTCTGGTGCCCTTATTATAGAATGGATATCAATTCACTAGAGTCGGTACAGCGAAGAATGACGAAAATGATTCCGGGACTTAGAAACCTTCCATATCAGGATAGGTTAAAGAAACTAAACTTGCATTCCCTAGAAAGACGAAGAGTGCGGGGAGATATGATAGAAGTATTTAAGTGGGTGAAAGGAATCAATAAAGGGGATATAGATAAAGTTCTTGTAATATCCGAGCAGGATAGGACTCGAAGCAACGGATTTAAGTTGGATAAGTTTAGGTTTAGGAAGGAGATAGGAAGGAACTGGTTCACAAATAGGGTGGTGGACGAGTGGAACAAGCTTAGCAACGCTGTAGTAAGTGCGGGAACTCTGGAAAGTTTCAAAAGGAGGCTAGATAGATTCATGGATGATAGAGAGTGGTAGTAACTCTCGACAGGAGCGGCCTATTGCAGACTCCTTATTTTCTTATGTTCTTTCTTATGTTCTTCTTATGTGCAGCTAGGTTAGGTTAGGACTAGATTGAGTTAGGTAAGGGTGGTTAATCATCAGGCGAATTAAACTGGGAACGAATCTACACATCATATAACAGTTTGAACATTCACTGTGGTGGTTGTAGTTTGTAAAGTAAGTTTTATATGTGTCTGATATTCACGGTTTTTTTTTATGTTTTAAGATATTGATTGTAGTTTGGTGTTTAAAGGTTACAGATTATATAAATTATACCTTAAGAGCTACTGGAAGTGTGTGTGTGTGTGTGTGTGTGTGTGTGTGGAGGCAGCTGTAGCAGGTGTTGTGGTGTGACAAAAATAATACCTCAGGTCACTTAACGTAATCTGTGACCTGACTCGACAGGTAAGTCAGATCTCTGCTTGCGTCAGGTGTGCAAGTTCCTCTTTCTTCCTAACTAAAGCCGTGAAACGTACCTGCCTGTCTTACTTATCTGCTACCATAACATGAGTTCTCAAATATCTAAATGTTCGTTTCCTCCTGGGTGAAGGTAAGAGAACGTGTCTTAACTGACTCTCTTCAACTACATTACAAAGAAAGAGGCCAAAATGACTTCTGAACTGTATTGAGACTATACTACACTTGTCTACGTTCTCTGTTCACCAATAAGCAAAATTGAAACACCTGAATATTCGCCCTCTAGCTTAATTCATTTTAAGATTAACCACCCAAAGGTTTGCTCACTTAACCTAACCCAGCCCCTCTCAGGTAGCATTAGTGTGCTTAATTATAAGATGAACTAAGCTTGAAGGAGGGTGGGGCTAATCTTCAGTGGTAGATGGACGTTTGGCCCGAGGGCCACGATCCCTGGACATTTGGGCCATGGACCAAAAATTTCCTGACCGTGAACTATAATCCCTTAATATAAACTTCAGGTCATGAACTTTCAGGTTAGGTTAGGTTTGTATTTCTTATAATAAAGTGAGATATATGATATATAATAAACTGTGACATTTCACATATACGACTATTATGGTGTTATTTATATTACTGCGGCCCGTGGCCCAAACGTCCGGGGATCGGGGCCCAAACGTCCTATATTCAACTTCAGGTGATCCGTGAAAATGAACGTCTTTGAGAATTATAAGACAGCGTGTTACATGACTATAAAGTTACAGATCATAAGAACATAAGAATGGAGGAAACTGCAGCCGGCCTATTGGCCCAAACTGGGCAATCCCAGTTAGTTTGGTTAGGTTAGGTCATAAAATTTTTGCGAAAACATGTCAATAAAAAATTTGTCATTTTTTCCTAGTCTTATGATTATGCCTTTATATCCGGTGCCATATTTTCCTTTTGCCATTTTCTCCTGTGCCATCTTTCCACACATTCATCCGTCCAACCTATGTTTGAAGCTATCCAGCGTATTCGAGTTAATGATGATGTTTGATAACTTGTTCCATTCATCCACTACTCTATTTCCAAACCAATTTTTACCTCTCAGGCGCCTAAATCCAAATTTGTTTAATTTAACACCATTGCTACGAGTTCGCTCCTGGATGGATAGTTTGAGTACCTTTGTAATGTCACATTTGTTTAGCCCTGACTTCCATTTATACACCTCGATCATATCGCCCCTCACTCAACGTGCTGTCTCTGTACTCAAGGTTCCTAATGCCCGGGATTATTCTCATTCTCTTCTGAATTCTTTCTAGGGATTCTATAACCATTCTATAGTACGGTGACCAGAACTGAACTGAGTAATCCAAGTGAGATCTCACAGGCGCAAGATCGTCCGAACATTTGCTTTATTGACAGTGCCTGTATGACGTTCTTCCACAGAGAATTACCAAAGGAAGAAGAGGTGATAAGTGTTGAATATGTGAGAACAGGGGATGAAATACATATGTTTAGCCCCCCCCCCCCCACAACTTATTTCACCTGATGATTAAACTTAGCTTACACTACCTATGGGAGTTTGGTCAGGTTAGCCTCATCTTAGGTTAGTATTTCATAAGAACATAAGAAAATAAGGAGTCTACAATAGGCCGGTTGGCCTGTGCACGGCAGCTCCTGTCGAGAGTTACAACCACTCTCTATCATCCATAAATCTATCTCGCCTCCTTTTAAAACTTTCCAGCGTCCCAGCACTTACTACAGCGTTGCTAAGCTTGTTCCACTCGTCCACCACCCTATTTGTGAACCAGTTCCTTCCTATCTCCCTCCTAAACCCAACTTAAATCCGTTGCTCCGAGTCCTATCCTGCTCGGATATTACAAGAACTTTATCTATATCCCCTTTGTTGATTCCTTTCACCCACTTAAATACTTCTATCATATCTCCCCGCACTCTTCGTCTTTTTAGGGAATGCAAGTTTACTTTCTTTAACCTATCCTGATATGGAAGGTTTCTAAGTCCCGGAATCATTTTCGTCCTTCTTCGCTGCACCGACTCTAGTGAATCAATATCCATTCCATAATAAGGGCACCAGAACTGAACAGCATAATCGAGGTGCGGCCTGACTAGCGCGAGATATAGTTGCAATATGACCTCCGCACTCTTATTACTTACACTTCTAGATTAGCGTTAGGCTAGTTCAGGTTAACATTAACTTAGATTAGCATTATATTCTGGAGGAGTTACGTTAGATTAGGTTAGTTAAGGGTGATTATTCTTAAGGTGAAAGTAACGAGAGTAAACTAACTCATAGAGGGTGGTGGTTGAATGTACATTAATTCTACTCAGTAAATGTTTAATGTCAGCTAAAGGCAGATAACGGTGGTTTAAGAAGCAATAATATCCTTAATACTCTCTCAAACCCTCATAGCTACAGTAAAGTGTCTTGAGTGGGCGACTCCCTCCCTCCCTCCTCCCCAATTCTGCATTACACGGTGTTAGTTTGTATTTATAACCTAACCTAATCTAACCTAACTTAATCTCATCTAATCTCACCTAACATAGCCTAATTTTATCTAACACAACTTAATATTAGCACCTAGACTAGCTTAACCCAAACTATCCTATCTTAACCTAACCTAGTCAAATTTATCCTAACCTAATTTAATCCATCCTCCTCTAACCTAACCTTACTTCCCCAGGTAGTGCTTGGGTGTCTATCGGGTGATATAAGGTGGAGGCTAATCTTCAGGGTTCCCTTTATTACAACAACATAAGAAAATAGAAATAGAGGAAACTGCAACGGGCCAATTGACCCACACTGGGCAGTTCCATTTACCCCCAACCCATATTGCTCATATAAGCATCCAACCTATGTTTGTAGCTATTCAGCGTATTCGAGTTAATGATGATGTTTGGTAACTTGTTCCAGTCATCCACTACTCTATTTCCAAACCAATGTTTACCTAATTCGCGCCTAAATCTAAATTTCTCTATTTTAAAACCCTTGCTACGAGTTCGCTCCTGGTTGGATAGTTTGAATACCTTTGTTATACCACGTTTGTTTAGCCCTGACTGCCATTTATGGTTCCATGACAAAACCCCAACGGGGTTGTCATTTATCAACACTAACCTAACCTAAACATAAAAGTGTTTTATTTTATGTTTTATATATGAGACTGGGGTTTTGTCCGTTGGGGTTTTATCCGGTCACCTCCATTTATACACCTCGATCATATCGCCCCTCACTCTACGTCTATCGAAGGAGTGTAAATTAAGATGCTTTAACCTGTATCTGTACTGAAGGTTCCTTATGCCAGGGATTACTCTTGTCATTCTCCTCTGAATTCTTTCTCTAGATTGTATATCCATTCTGTAGTACGGTGACCAGAACTGAACTGTATAATCCAAGTGAGGTCTCACAAGCGCAAGATATAATTTTAGGATAACCTCGCTAGTCTTGTAACTAACACTCTGTTTAAATCTCCTAGACTAAGTACTTTATATTTGTCCACATTAAATTCCATCTGCCATTTTTCAGACCATTGAAAATTTGTTTAGATCTTCCTGTAGTTTAGCAGAGTCCTCGTTAGACTTAATTGCACGCCCTATTTTAGTGCCATCAGCAAATTTACTTATGTTGCTGTTTACGTCTATATCTGTGTCGTTTATGTACAACTTAGTTGTTATAACATTAGGTCTTCAAAAGTGACACGATATTTTTTTCTTCTAACCTGTGTGTGTGTGTGTGTGTGTAAGGAAAACGTGTAACAGTGTGTTAGGCCAACTTTAAACATCTGAACTTAAACATGTATGAAAATTCAAGTGTGTTGGAAAGATGACATCTCTCTCTCTCTCTCTCTCTCTCGCTCTCTAATGTGGACATAGATGCAACTTTTGTTATCCGTGTAGTGAGAAAGAAAGTGGTAATACTTGAGAGAGAGAAAGACAGACAGACGGAAAACGAGACAAAGAGACAGACAGGCAAACGGAGAGACAGAGAGACAGACAGACAAAAAGAGAGAGAGAGAGTCCACTTTAAGAAAGGTTACGACTTAAACCACCGTTTAATAGCTCACCTCGCTGACCACTCCATTGCCCTCTAAGTTTACTGGGCAAGAACCAACCCCTGATTGCCCATCACTGATTGTCAACCCCTGATTCGCCAGTCCTCAATGAAAACCCCTGATTCGCCAGTCTTCATTGACAATCCCTGATTCGCCACAACTGATTGCCAGCCGCTGAAGTGATGGCTCTGATTGCACACATCTGATTGCCTGACCTGATTGCCCTCGCCTGAAGAACACAATCACGTACAAAAGAACCTCGAATCTTTGTGAATCATTCTTTTTTTTTTATGAAAGGAAACTTAACATATGAATCATTGAGAATGATTACATAGGTCCAGGGAGGGAGGTAGCTTGACTAAGGTGGGTGAAGGAAGGGAGAGAAGGAAGGGTAAAGGGAGGATTGGAGGGAAAAGAGAGGGTATCTGGAATCAGGGTGGGTGAAGGGAGGGGGTGGGGGGGGGGAGCTAGACCAGGGCGGGTGGGTGTTATCTTTTTACATTAACTGTGTAACACATCGCAACTTAACTTTCATGAGAGGTAAAGACTGCCCCTCCCTTCTTGTTTTTGTCATTGTTTTTGTTTGTTTACGCCCTTCCCTGATACTACTAGCTGCCACTGAGTCTCTTGTATGTGTGTGTGTGTGTTTTTCTATATTCTAATTACTTAAATACCCAAACCTAACCTAACCTAACCTTATCCAACCTAGCCTAACTTAAAATTACCTAACTTTAACCACCATAACGACAGGTTTTAGACATCCTCCCGTTAACTACCTCATAAGTTAATACGAGAATAATGCTTTTGTGGTCGTCTCCTTAAAACAGTACGGTACGACCACCCCAGCCAACGACCCATGGCAGGCTGGGTCTTCCTTCTCTCACAAGTTCAGGAGGTAGGATGAGTCAGTTCGAGTCGTCGTGTTTTGGCTCAGTTTCCCTTGTCCCGTCTTAATCTGGGCTGGCAGGTCTTGTGTTTCTTTTCCTTTATCTATCTCTCTCTGACGCTCTCTTTCTGTCTCTCTGAAGCTCTCTTTCTGTCTTTCAAGCTCTTTCTCTCACGCTCTCTTTCCCACACTCTCTCGCCTCCAGAAAGAGGAACTGATGTGTGTGTGTGTGTGTGTGTGTGTGTGTGAGGTGGGAGGGGGGGTCCTCGCCTCATTGCTGACTATGCAAGCCAAGTCTTATGGTGAGTGGAAATGGCATTGGTACACGCAACCAAGTTTCTTCTCTCTATCTTAGTACTTCTAATCCGCTTTGTCTTTTATTTTGTCTTCTTTCTCCGTTCATAATCTTTCCCTAAACAGATAACATCAACAAAACTACAAGAAGAAGTTATTTCGGACAGTAAAAATCACATCCACCAAGAACGAGTTAACAGTTTTAAGTTTTTGGGTGTAGAAACTCTAAGACTTAGTGAACGGTACTATAAGATGCTGGTCGATGAAGTACTTAAAACAATGGCGGGATAGATAAACAGATGGATGAATACATAAGAACACAAGAATGGAGGAAACTGCAGCGGGTCTATTGGCCCACACTGGGCAGTCCCATTTACACCCAACCCCTATTGGTCATATATCCATCCAACCAATGCTTAAAGCTATCCAGCGTATTCGAGTTAATGATGATGTTTGGTAACTTGTTCCACTCATCCACTACTCTATTTCCAAACCAATGTTTACCTAATTCGCGCCTAAATCTAAATTTGCCTAATTTAAAACCATTGTTGCGATAGACAGATAAATAGATTGATATACATAAGTAGATACGTAGATTGATACATAGATACGTAGATATACAAATAGCCAAGCAGATACATAAATGAACAAATACATATATAAATATATAGATATTTAGATGAATAAGATCTCTCAACAATGGCAAGAAATAGCCATTATCAAACACCTTAATGATTTAAACGAATATTTAATTTTTTCTGCAAATCTTATTGCATCGATTCATTTATATTTTTCCAATGATATGTGTTATTGTAAATAGGGAAGTTGCAGTGTTGACGCCGAGCCGCCGTGAGTTGGCCATAAGAGGCGGGATTATCGCCATGACACATGGGAAAACCCGTCAAGTTCATCCTCCGATGTGCGGGAGTATATTTTCAGTGGTACCCGTCCCTCCCTCCCTTTCTCTATCTCCCTTTCTTCCCTCTCACCCTCCCTTTCTTCTCTCTATCCCTTCTTCACCTTTCTTCCTCCTCCCCTCCTCTTTCCCTCTCCACGCGGTTGTTTACCTGCGGTTTGTTGATTTAATCCACGTATTAATAGTTTTTATTCCTCTTAAAGTTGAACATTTAATTAAGAATTTATTTTTGTGCATAATTGAACAGTTATATTGTCACTACAGAAGAGAAGCCAAAAGAACTGTGAAATGTTGTAACCTAGTTCAGGTATACTGTACATACTGTAGTGTTAGCTGAGTGTTCACTACGGTTATAACTTATTTATTCGTTTAAATATGCATTAGATATTTAATGCCGAGTTATTACTATCATTATTCTTCAGGGTCCCCTTTTCTTGTTATTACTGTGATTCAACAACGAAGGTCTTTAACAGCGTAGCAAGGTTAGTAATACAGAAGTTCAACAACTATTAAAAATTATGATATACTCGTAAAACTTTCTGTTAGTATCCGTAAGTCCTTTTAGTAGTAGAAGTAGTAGTGGTTATTGACAGAGCTTCATAAATATATACAGTACAGTACAGTATATATAAATCGTAGTATTCTTTGTTCCTTTTTCATGTGCTCTGATTATTATTATTATTATTATTATTATTATTAGTAGTAGTAGTAGTAGTATTATTATTATTATCGTTGTACCCCGGCAAAGACAAAGGAACTTCCGTTATTGTAATTATTATTACAATTGTTACTCTTCATTTGATTACCTTATATCCAACCCCATAACCTCCAAGCCCGACTCTGTAAAAGGTGGTCTCAAAAAGCCAGGCCCTAGCCGCGGTCTGGGAGCCGCCTGGGCCGTGTCTGTGGGACTGGTAGGCCACCAGACCCACAGCGATTTTAGAAGTTCTAAAACTATGTCGTAATAATCTAAATTACGTTTTCAATACATAGATGAGTTCAGCTTTTTAATACTTCCTACCAACATTATTTAACGATAGTAAAAAATAAGTCTACAAAGAGACAACACTGATTTCATTTAATTCAAGTGAGAGCTATCCATAAAATGTTAAAGGCATTATGCCGGTGTCAGGCTAAATTTAGTGTTGCGAACTATATATAGTCTAGTCAAGTGGCACGGGAAGGATAGCTTACATGTTTATGAATACTTCATATAGTACACCTAGTCAAATCTGGTACCATTTTGTCACTTATTAATGTTCATTTGACTATGGAGCACCTTGTTAATATGGCAGATGAAATTCAACGTGGACAAATGTAAAGTACTCAGTTTAGGAGATGTTACCAAATATCATCATTAACTCGAATACGCTGAATAGCTTCAAACATAGGTTGGATGCTCATATGAGCAATAGGGGTTGGGTGTAAACGGGACTGCCCAGTATGGGCCAATTGGCCCGCTGCAGTTTCCTCCATTCTTATGTTCTTATGTTCATATAATTCACTAAATTCAACTGTTGTGATTTGTGAGGGACCGACCACACAATACATTTTACGCCACCTCTGGGTCACTTTTGACATGGCGTCTCCGGTAGCATCATACATCAGCTGACAAATGGTTGGTGCCGCTACTGTTCGCATTTATTTATAACCAAATTCTCATCTGATTTACTTACACCAAAATTCTAATAAAGACTCACGCACCATATCATAAGGCCAAGGTGTGCAAAGGTCGTTTAAAACTGGATATATACAGACAATATAAATTACCTCAGTCAATTCAACACGGATTATTTTCATTAGGAACTGGGTAAGTAAACACTCAAATCTCTGATATCCACACATAAATTTCACTTACATTATGCTGTAAACTGTATATCCTCATAGAATGTGAGATAAGAAATATAGTGATAATAAGGGTAATTTTACAAACAAGATACTTACGAGAGGAGGGATGCACAGACATCAACAGCTGTTATACTCGTGCACAAGTGTCACAGGTGAGCTTGGGAGCCGTTTCAGCGCTGCCAGAGTCCCTTTCCGGTTAGATTATTAGACAAAAGTCGACCAAGTCCCCATAGAACAGTGTAAAAAAAAGCATCTCTGACCAGCCAAAAAGGGGGATAATTTCACACCCTCCGAACCCTCCCTCGTGACTGGCCTAACTGACAATATGACCACTCAACCGTAAATTCCATTAACAACGAACGACAAAGCCCGTTTATCACTATTAAAATTATAATAAACTTATTATTGCTGCATAATCCATAAATACATCATATATGGTCTCGATATCCAATGTGAGCATAAACTTGTTCCAATATTTTAATCCCATCAGCACGAAGCGTCGATAGGTAGTGTAAACATTGCGAAAATCATGTGCTCCTGCCATGAATTTTACTCTTAGCTTAATTGGACTATCTTCTCAGGTTTTTGCACCCCCTTGAACGGAGTAAAAAGAAAAAAAAAGTTCGTGGTAATACAATTAAGCCATAAAAGGTAAAGGGAAGAAAATAATTGGTGTTAAAGTGAGCAAACACTCGAGTGATGGAAGTGCAAGAGGAAGGAAGACTTCTACGTACACCACAAGGCGAAGGTAAGCAAGAGAAACCAGTATTTATGTCACCTGTTACGGTAAAAAAAAACAGAGTAAAGAGTGTAAGAGGCTATATCACAAGCATGAGAAAGGAAAGGGGAGAAATAATTTAGGAGATAAGATAACAAGTAGGAGTTTCTGGTGACATAAACGCCCCGCCGCTTGAATACGTACTAGGCTTTTAATTCACCTATGGCAGATCAAAATCACTTAATGGTAAATTTTCTCCTGCTTGGGTAAGAACAGTTAATTAATTTATTTAGTATGATAAGAAGGAAGAAGTCTTATTTTAAAAAACTTACTAATTTAGCAGTCGAAAGAAAAGATTCCAAGCTTAAGAATTACTAGCAATTTAATTCCAAGAATTCCTGATGGAACTCACTCAGCAAAAGAGAAAAGGAAATAATTTTATCTGGTAGAGCAAGAAAAGAACCTTAAACTCATGTAGAAGGTTAAGGAGGAAAGAGGAAGAATTCCTTACCTCGCCTGGCAGCAACAAGAGGCGCCCCACGCCTTAAAGCAGCTGGGAGGGTCCAGGAGACCCCACACAGGAACAAGTCCCAAAATCAATTGGAACCTTGAACCTCAGTAGTGTGTCCCGGCCGCTGCTCCGCGTTACTGATGACTCCTCGCTCCCACTGCCACCAGGGTTTTTATGCCTGCATTATCACTTTATTTATGCAAGAGCTTGTCCACTGAGATTTATGTCTTACTACCAGAAAGGTCTTGGCCTGGATTATACCGTACTAGTGGGGAATATGTGCCTGTTACCTGTCGTGTTTCCTGCAGTTTATTGAGTGATCATTTTCTGTTTTTTCTTGTGGTTAGGATTGGCTTTATATTCTTGAAAGGTGTTTTATTATTATTATTATTATTATTATTAGTAGTAGTAGTAGTAGTAGTAGTAGTAGTAGTAGTAGCAGCAACAGGTAGACTTGATCGTTTTCTCTTTTTAATAACACTTGTCTGGAGCGTTAATACTTACTGTTAGCACGTTCTCAGACGGCAGACTTCACCGTTCTCCTCATGGCCCCTCTTCATCAGGGTCATAGAGTAAAGTGAATGATGGATTAATATTGACTTTTTTTTTGTGCCACAGGATTTTCTATATAAATCGTGTGATGAACTAGGAGAGATACACAAGATGAAGGAACTGACAAGTGGTATATTTAGGCTAGGCTTGCACTCTAGATAAGAAAGATTAAAAGATACATATATTAGTCGTGAAAAAAGCTGAGTGAATGTCCTACACTCGGAAAGGTGTAAGATGTAGGTGGATGGGAAGATGTAAGGGAACAAGGAATATCATAAACAACAAATGCGAGGAATGAAAAGGTGGATGATGATGAAGTATAAATAAAATATTGCAGGGAATAGTCGTGGCATGATAGTGACGTGTGTTTCGATAGGAATTGGAAGGGGGGTGGGGTTAGGTTAGACCACTTTTGATTGTATATGTGCATTCCTTGTGATGCTGGATGAGGCTGTTGTAGAGGACATTTACGGTAGCAGGCTGGCCATTAGCTGATTCCAATAGTACAGGTATTTGTTTATATTAAAATTTATGCCTGTGGTTACGTATATATTTGTGGATACGGCTGTGCGTTTACATGACATTGAGTTTATGCCTGAAAGTGAATATATTTACTAAAGCCTCTTTGTATACTGGCCGTATAAACATTCCAAAATAATTATATCCGTACGTTTCCTTTTCAGCATTAATGATTAAGATGATAAATGAATACATGACAGAGCTACAAAAACACACAAAAATAGCCGTCCACTTTGAACTGGGATTACAGTAACTAGATATGATCTTATACCAACAGTTAGCGAGCAAAATATAACGTACGAATCTGTGAGACTGGTGGCCCAGGGAGCCAACGTGTTGCTCAGCCCGCCGCCACGCCACGATAAATAGCCAACACCTATTTAAGGCACGCCAGGGCTCAGCTGTTTATAATCTCACGCTTAGTCTTCACTTTAACAAAATGTCTGTTGTTTCTCCCGAGTTCGAATTCACCTCAAGTAGGATTTTATTCTTGCGTTCAAGTTCACTTAAAATGAGATACATTATATCTTTGTTTAATCATTAGAATGTATTATTGTCTACTCACCTTACTCAAGTGGCTCTTATAAAAATTTAAGTACTTTAAAGTATGTAAATCACTTACACGAGTAGTAATATTTTAGACGGAGAATCGTCAACAAGACTTCTGGGAAGGTCAACTGATTCTTTTGATTCTTCTTCTTCTTATTATTATTATTATTATTATTATTATTATTATTATTATTATTTTAGAGTTATTATTATTATTTACTTGAAATGTGTTTGTAGTAAACGAGGATAGATATTTTATTTTTTCTAAATCAAATCAGGAACTTGATATTTTTAATAATATTAGGGATTTGCACAACGATAGCAAGAATCTTGATAATTATAGCAGGAAGTGGAATGATAGCAGAAATCTGGATAGCGATAACAGGAATATGAATAATGATAACAGGAATATGAATAATGATATCAGGAATATGAATAATTACAGCAGGGATGTGTGTAATGGTAGCAGTTAATCTGAATAATTATAGCAGATATCTGACTGATAGAAAACAATTTGGATAATGATAACAGAAATCTGAAATACGAATAACGATTACAGGGATATGGGTCAGGTGTTTGGGGGGTGGGTTTTCCTTGAGACTGGGACAACAAACATACCTTCAGGATGACAACACAACCTCGTGGTGGCTGGCTACATCATGCTCGCTTGCCGCACCCCGAGTCACGACTAGGGGTGCCTCCTCCCTCTCCACCAACCAACACTCCTCCTCTGTGCATGGTTTCTCAGAGATTCATAAGTTGTATTTCCTCGTAACTTCGAGGTCGCATTTTAACCGATTCACTGAAGGGAGAGCGATATAGTTTAGCCAAACATAGCGTCGAAGTTCCTCCCGTGGGATTCTGTCCTAACTAGATGCTTAACTGGTGAGTCATGTAGAGTTACGGGGAAAAATTAACGTAACAATCTTGGAGAATCCCAGCCCTTGACTTGTACCCCACCCCCCCCTCTCCCACACACCACATTAACATAACCCGCTGAGTTTAGTGGGATTGTTACAGAATTTGCAAAGGTCTGGGATCTTTCTGTGTTTTATAAGATTGATACAGATTTTCCTGCGTTTAGGGATCTCCATGTTATTTACAAAGATATGGTTATATAATATTCAATGTTTAGGAATCTCTCTATGGTGTTTGTCTACGGAAATACAGAAGTTGCTGTGTTTAGAAACCTTTCTTCACATTGTTGAGACACTTAAAATGTCTCGGGATATTAAATTGAACTTTAAAAGAGAAAGACAGGCTGACTTTGAGACAGACAGAAAGACACAACGAAAGAGATAAACAGATTATTAGGATGTAAGTTGCCAGTCATAACGTAGTCAAACATCAACAGATTATATTATGTAAATATGTGGCTCATACCTTGACCCTGATATAAGGATATTTATATTAATGATCAGGGTGTTAAAATAGAGAAGATTAAATATAATCCATTGTATTCAGGTTATGGAGTAAAAAATACAGTAATGTTAAATATACTTCTGCGTAGTCAGGTTATATAGCAGATAATACTAGATTTACTCCATTGTGTTCAGGTTATGTACCGGAGCTGTAAAAATATAATTCGTGTATGTTCAGGAGAAACTAGTACAACACAAACAGGGATAGTAATGCAATTTAAGGTTTCATTTATGTAGTGTGCGAGAGAACTTGTAGTAAAAATCGTAAATATGTAGAACACCGTCCAAGCTGTTGTTTACATCGAGGCCGTTTTTGAGGCGGAAGTTATAATGGTGCGTATACGTACTACTGAAGAGCGGTGGAATTTGCATTACTTGGTGTGTATTTCGTGTTACTCAAGGCTAATACTGGGTGAGGAGGTAGTGTAATTGAAAGTGACAACGTAATGATGGTGACCAGTGTTGACACAGTTATGAGTCATGGTGTTGCTAAGCCCGTGACCTAGCCTAATGTGGCAGGAGGAACATTTACCTCTCAGGCACGACTTACTGTTATATGAACTCTCTAACTTGATTTTATGATCTCACTCTCAGTTGCTGTTCTTTGTATTGTCACTGCTACTGATGTTGTTGGTATGTGTGTGTGTGTGTACATGTCTATATGTATGAAGTTTCAATCATTGCCATACACACATACACGCGGCGCAGTAGTATCATGATTGAAGGAATTTCTTTGGTAATACAAGGCAACAAACTTTCTCTCTAGATGTTAAAATAAAATGTTAAAAAGGTCAACTAATTTAATCCAATGAAAATTGTATTAAAAAGTTTAAATATTAAAAGAAAAACTTTGTTAAAAAAATATAAGATATGGCAACAAATTAAAAATAAAGATTGTTAAAAATGAAAATTAATAAATACTCAATCAAGAAATTGATAAAAGTTTAAAGGCAAGAAATGTGTTTAAAGAACAAAATTTATGAAACAGTAAGACATTTAAAAACGTCTAAATATCAAAATTGATTCATATTACACCGGTATCACTAAAAATAGCAAAAAGTAAAAATTAAAAATATAAAATAAAGTTATGTATTTTAGATTCTACAAAAATAAGAATGTGTATTTACGTAATAGTTTAGTTAGTGTGTTTACATTGTTGTAATTCAGTACAAAGGTCTAACAGTATATAACTATTGATAGTTTATAGATCCTGAAAATGGTGTATATCCAAAAAAAATGTGTAGTGTTAGCGATGATGTATGGTTATGTAAACTCTTAATGGTTATATATGAACCTAAAGTTTAGAATTTATTTGCTGTTCTTTATTGAAGGTGTTTTGTTCCACTCAGGCGCGTCTCCATGCAACAAGTGTCTCACCTGCATCAAGTACAGGAGGGCTGTCATGTGCTTCCATGGGCTTATTTTTTTTTTTACTTTCATTCACCATAACCAGCAGTTTGCTCATATTTCTTCATAATTATCATATATTTTTTTAATCATAGAATAGTTAATAAAAATGTCAATAAGAATCAAGTCTTTTAATGTATTTTTGAGATCAGTTATATTGTCCAGTGGTTATAACAAAAATCATAAGTAATAACAAGTGTTTGTTGTTGAGATAATTAAAAGCTTGTGTACAATAGTCTTGGTGACAATTTATCAGTAATCATGAGTTGTTACATAACAATGAACATGTTTACTTTAGATGCAAATATAACAATTATTTGTTTTCTTCAGATATCGTGATGTCCATTGTTGAGGAGTGGAGGAGACACAGCCACACATGATGGTAAGGTTAAGCTAAAAGGCCTTTACAAAAACTAGTCTTTATTCTTAAAAAGAATTCTAAAATCCGTAACACAAATGGCATTATTAATGTCTAAATTCAATATCACTAAGGTCTAGATTTGAGTTTCATTATTATAACATTAACGATACTGATATACAAGGTGCCCCTCGGTATCCATAACATAAATCAACTTGAATACAACCTCAGGAGACAACTAAGGGGAGGAAGTCGAATAGCATCAGTGTCTTTCATTAATTTCAGGCCAATGAGGTAGACCACTATGTTAGGCTCGCCTGCTGACCCGCTGGGCCAGGAGGCCAGTCTAAGTACAATTATAACTTTTGATGAACAATTTGAATTCATAAAATAGAATAATTTTAAACATTAAAATAAAAAATTATGGGGGGGGGGAAGTGCGTGTTTCTTGGTGTGTTAACAGACAGACACCAAGGTGTTTAGACCGCTAGTCATGTAAAAATAATAAGAGCCAAAATGGCCACACAATCTGGTCGACAGACAGACAGACAGAGGCAGCTGAACCGTTACACCGTGATCACTCACTGTCACAACGCCACCATAACACCAAATAGCATATTATCACTTGCATAAGACTAACCCTGTTAGGTTTTGTGCATAAGTTTTGACACACGCTGAGGTATACCGAGTATTCTGAGGTATTGTTATGTGTAGCCGTTTAGCTGGTAGGTGCTGCTGCTGTTGACGCCCGGGTATAGTGGCGTTGCACCACAACCATCACTTGTGGCGCTCCACCACCACCATCACTTCTCACCGTCACTTCCCACCACCAGGCCTCTTCACGCCACCCCCACACGCTTCAATCTCTGTGGGCAGGGCGGTGGTGGGGGTCACACCTGACCCCGGCGGACAAGGTGAGGCGGGACCACCGCCAGGTCAGAGGGGGGGGAGGTCGCGGGGAATGGGTGGAAGGGAGGGAGAGGCTGCAGAAAACGGGACACAGGTAAAGGTGATGTGAGAGATGAGAGTGGCGAGACAAGTGGAGCAAGCAGATGGAGGGGAGGGAGACACGTGGGGTGAGGGAGGTCAAGCAGCAGGTGGCAGGAGAGGGGTAGGAGGTGAGGGGTCACCCGGGCGGCGGCCACAACAATACTGATACAGGTATCATCACTTCCCTGCACACTGGACCACGAGCCTCTGAGCGGGTGTGTTTCATAGTAAGATGAGGACATGATGCGAGGTAACGGACGCCTCAGGCACGGAACGCGAGGCACGGGGCCGGGCCGGGGCGACCCTAACCACCCGGGTGGGCGGCGGGGTCAGTATGGCACAGGGGCGGCCGCCCGCGGCATGGAATGTTGGCGCGGTATCACAGGGCGGCGGAAGCCGCGTGAGGTAGATGCGGGGCGTGGCGGCCACAGGAACTCAGCACCGGCGGAAGACGGGCGCGGGCGTGTGCGGCCAGGTCACCCACAGGGGTACACGCCGCCCACTCCGGGGCCACAGTTTGGCCATCATCAGTAAACTGGAGGAGCCACCACGTGTGGAGGGTGGCCCGGATGGCCAGGTGGGCCATGGCCCGGGTGTGCCATGGCTCCGTGCGGGACACCTGGGCGGTGGCCCGGGTGGTGGCCCGGGAAACCTGGGGGACCGTGGTTCATAGGCGGCCCAGGGGGGTGGGAAGGGGGGCCGGAGGCAGCGGCGGCCATTGCTTTCTTACGGTGTGTCTGGAAGTGCTTGAGCATGTGGTCCTTACGGATAAACCCTTTCCCGCACTGCTCACACGTGAAGGGTTTTTCGCCCGTGTGGAGGCACATGTGGCGGCGCAGGTCTGTCTTATGGTTGAACTGTTTGGGGCAGACCTCACACTTATAGGGCTTTTCCCCCGCGTGCTTGCTCTGGTGGTCACTGAACGTAAGCTCATCGGGGAAACGTTTACCGCAAGTGCCACATTTGAAGGGCTTCTCGCCTTCGTGGTAGGTGGTACGGTGCTGCGTCAAGTAACACATGCGGTTGAACATCTTACCACAGTCCTGACACCTGAAGGAGCCTTCGGTGGTGATGCTGCTGGTGGTGCCGCCGGACTCGCTAGAATCCATGGAGGCCTCCGAGCCTGTGTCACCGCCCGCGGGCTCTGGGGAGCGGGACAGGACGCTCGCTCCACGATCATTGTCAAGTTTGAAACTACTGAAGCCATCCAGGCTTTGCCCGGGGAAATCATTCATTGAATGAAACCCCGGGCCCTGGTGGCCCCCCTGCGTCTGATAACCACCAAAATTGTTGTTCCCGCTGCCGGGGTAAAAAGGGGGTCCACCTCCCATGGAAGCTGGAGGCTGGCTACCAAACCCCGTCGGGTTGGTACTGAAGTGGCCATGGTATAGCGTGGGTGCCGTTGGAGGCTGCTCACCCCCTAAAAAGTGAGGTGCCTGGCTGAACTGTGGTGCTGCATGGAGCCCTTGTGAGGGCCCTGGCACCCCTGGGGGCTGGTACCCTGACAAGGATGTGGGTGGCGGGTTGTATGCTGGCGGAGGCTGCTGCATGGGCGGTGGTGGCGGTGTCTCCAGGGCGTCTGTGGCAGACAGGTTGCTTTCCTCGTCCTGGCTGGAGAGGTTGGAAGCCTCGCCGATGCTCTTGGCGCCTGGGGAGAGTATGGGCGGCCTGGTGGGGTCCGGCGTTGAGCGAGAGGCGCTGTTACCGTTCAACTTCGTCATGTTTTTGTGTAGCGTTGTGTTGTAGTGCCGCTTGAGGTGGCCGTGACTCGTGAACCACTTATTGCAGTCTTCACACTTGAAGCTCTTCGGCCTTTTGACGTTAGAGGCGAACTCTGAAGGTGGCGCAGTCTCTCGCGGCGATGGCGGAGGAGCCCCAAACATACTGGTGGGGCTGCTCATGGCCTGCGGGGGGTTAGTCATCCCCTGTGGGTGGTAGCCGCCCATGCTGCCCCCACCTCCCGAGAGGTAGGAGCTGCCACCACCCAAACCTGGGATGTGTTGGGGCGGGGCTGGAGGTCCCGGGAAGCCTGGCTGCTGCAGTGGGAGACCACCCATGGTCAGGCCGCTCGTGGAAGGAAACTGTTCGTGGGGTCGCCACATGGGCGGCAACGACCCCGCCGGCTGTGGTTGTTGTTGTGGAACGCCACTACTGCCTAACACCTTCTGCGAATCCAAGTCGAGGATCTCAGGTGTGTCGGCTGACGGCATCTCCTCCTTGATGTCGTTGTGAGGGTTGCCTGGCGAGGGCGTGGGCGCCGGAGATCGACCCATGTACGGGTGAAACCTCGGGGCTGTGTTGGTCCCACGCCCGTAGAACCCATCATCGAAGTTGCCATTGAGGAAGCCTCCTATCTGGTACCCACCGAACTGCTGGGGTTGTTGAGGCTGGTGATGGTGCTGCTGTCCAAAGTCCGGGTAGAAGCCTCCAGGCGACTGCTGAGGAAAGCCTACTGAGAGTGCGTGTCCTGAGGGAGGGCCCTGAGGCACCACTCCCCCCTGTGGAGACTGAAGACCTGGAGACATCTTGTATTCATATTGCATTGGTGATGGCACGGTGAAGGAGCTCGAACTGACTCCTGCGTTAACACTCTGCACTGAACTACTCACTAAACCCCCCTCACTGCTGCTCACTCCCAAGGGCGTCAAATCACCTTGCACAGGTGAGGGTGCTAGCGCACCACCCTCACGCCCACGTTCATCACTGCCCATCCACATGTTCATCAAATTCTCCTTATGATACTGAAGATGCACTTCGAGGGACCGCGCGCTCTCGAAGTACAAGCCGCAGTCCTTGCAATGGTGCGACCCGCTCGCCATGGCTAGCTACGCCCCACGGGGACCCGGCCTCGTACTGCTCTTGGCCGGATCATCACTAAGGACCTGGCGACTGCACGTGTCTAAGAGAGGGTGAAGACCAACTGGAGAACCAAGCGACACACGTGCGCTCTCCGCGGGCGCTGCCTCCGTTTTGGCGCGCTCACGGCCCAGCACTGAGCACCACCGTTTTCTGTGAGGCGGCCTAAGCTGGCGGCCCGCCTCTCCAAGGACACCTGACCTGCACGGGGAGAAACACGCCGTCACTATTTACGTCAACATCACTACTTTAATAAAAACACATCCCTGCCATGCTTGTCCTACTAACTTAGTCTAAACTAAGTACTATTTACCATTATTTGTATACCTGCACTGTCCTAGTACCTGCTGAACCAATGTGAACTTGTAATTAACATTTTACTGAATAAAAATATATCTCTAGCTACAAAGATCACTCCCGACACATCATATTTTACAAACAGCCTCACATTAAGTACTTACCACACGTGTTAGTGACTGATGGAACGTCACTATACACTACTGAACAATACAAAAAGTATACAAAATATATTAAACTTACACCTCACGTCCAGCACGTTATAATGGCCCATATAAGTACGTTATAATATATGGGGTCATAATAACAGGATACTTACATAATTGCGGGCTTAAAGGCTAGAATCAGAATCTGCAGTAATTAGAGTTTTGAAGTGTTTGTGTCAGTCAAGGTTAGCCCAGGTTTTTTTACAGTGGTGCCCTCGGGGGTGATGGGAAGGCTGGGAATGGCAAGCCTCCTTCCTATCTCTCAAAACTGACATATTTAATCAACGTAACTATACACACTACACTGATCTGTGGTGCCTCGCTGATACACAGTGTTTAACCTTGCTGACTCCGTATACCAGTGAGTGAGTCAGGACCCACCCTACTGATATCAATAAATCTTTACCGTAACAAGGAAAGAGGGATATATCACAAGCATCGCCAAACTGGTTTACATCGTAAAACACTGATGGATGGTTAAAACCTCAGCGATCAATGACCGCCAGCAGCTGAATTAAAACTAGTTTTTCCCCGACATGGTAATTACCTGCGAGGAAGTGGGTTATGGGCATGATTCGTGAAGGGGCATTATAATGGCATCGGCTGAGTTGATTCCTTGGTCACTGTAAGAAGGTTCCGAATTCAGTCACGTGGTTTGGACGAGAGCAGATGCCACACGTCGCCAGCTCTAGCATAGTAACAACGCCCACGTTTTTCCTCCTGGCGTGTGTCTGTGAAGAGTTTGTGTGTGAAGTAAACTTACACCACATTGTCTGTTTATTTACCCGCTTGCAGCTTTTTGTGACGCCGGAATGAAAGTTACAATCAGAGGAAATACAGACATCGGCAACTCGTCAGTGAGAGCCATCCTAAAAAATGGCTTCAGTAGACATTGGTGTCTCAAGACGCTGGAGGAGATCAATATGCTTACACACCGCAAATTTATCAAATGATATCAATGCCAAATACGCGACTACGTTTCCCCTCTGGATATGGGAGTTATTTCCGCATTTTTCCCAGTGCAGAGCCGTCTGAAACATGGGACGTTAAGGTGAAATATGGCAACATCGCCCTGTTATTGGCAGAAGGTGCCTCGAGATGCATCGATCACTCCATATGACCCCTCGAGCCTCCGGACACAAGAGCGAAAATGGGGTGGCGGGCGGCCGAGAAAATAAATAACAACCTATACCCCACATTTTGTAACTCCGGGCTCGTCTTAAAATGTATTTATTAGCTGGACATCTAAGACCGACAAAGATGGAATTTTGTGTAGTAACTCAGCCGGGCATAATTTATAATGGACATCTCTCTAATCACCGGCATTCCTACGTCCCGGGGTGCCATTTAACACCTATATATGGATTATTTCATACATTTTTTTGTTCACTGGGATATGGGAGAAGTGTAGGTTGGCCTCCCGGACGAGAAACTGTTGTAGTCGGCCGCTGCTCTTCGATTGTAATTAATTTTAAAGAAAACGGCGGGAAAATAAGAGAAAGAGGTCAAGATTTTTCAAGAGACGGTTAGGCCATTATGCTCCCGGACAAACGTACATTTTCTCGGAACAATTTATTGAGATTGACTCGTCTTCCCTTAACCGAGACGACCAATTATAAACTTCATGTTGGTAATTCAACCTTAAAAGAGGTGTTTTTTCCCAGCTTCTACTAAATGTTTCCCTGCACGTCTCACAACACTGAACTACCGTACAGTTAGGTAAGGCTCGCTGACGAAACATTAAATCCAAACCACGACTTTTGGGGAAAAATAAACAAGACTCACCAAATATCTGGTGCATGTTTCCGTAAATGGTGTGTGTGTGTGTGTGTGTGTGTGTGTGTGTAGGCCTAGCGAGGCTGGTGTGTGTGTGTGTACGTCACAGGGTGGTGGTGGTGGGCGCGTCATAAAGCGAGGGCGGGAAGTAGAGATAGCCCATCTCCCTAGCACAAGTCCACCACCACCAGCCATTTTTATAGCTTTCCAACAATTGGTTGAAAACAATATCTGCCATTCGACTCACGCCATAAACTAGGTTGACAACTGTGTGCGATTTTTAGGGATTGAGTGAAAGGGGCCGTGAGAGCGTCGCCATACAACCCGGTCATTTACGTCTGAAGGGGGAGAGAGAGAGAGGGCGGTCCTCTCGAATTACCGCTATACAATTCGGGATACGCAAAGTTGCTACGTGGATGGTCCGGGTTATTATTGGGGCGGCGTATCCGTGAACAACAGCTACGGGAACCACACTTGAGCCCCACAATGAAATAACCTTAACTGTTTACTTTGCCCCAAAATTAGAAAAAAAATGAGAATCAGATTGATTTAGTTACCCCATAAACTTTTGTGGGGGAAAAAGTATAGTGTGAAACTGGGAGAACAGACAGAACTCTGACCACAATCAAATTACCATCACAAAAAAAACGCAATCCATCACCTTGGCAAGACAGACGGCCATTAAACACCACCTGAAGCCAGCCAACACCTTCCATTTCGCGACCCCCGGCCAGCAGGGAGGGAAAAAAAAACTCATCGAGAGAGTGGGAAGAAGGGATCATTCTCAGCCCTTACCATGCATGCTCCGCTCCGGCCCTCCCTCCCTCCCTCCCTCCCTCCTCCCGCCGCCCAAGCTGACCTACTACCCTCACCTCCCACGCTGACCTAGGTTGACCCCTCAAGCTGACTCTGTATGTCATATATCACTTCCTCCACCTTGCCTGACTAGCTGACCTCTACCTCACCTGAAGATAAGACACCCCTAGGTTATTTCACCTCAAGATTAACCACCCTTACGCAACCTGGGGGTGTGTGAATCTCCAGGGGTAATAAGCTGGGGGTGATATCTTCAGGTGATCCAATATTTGGTTTTCTTTATTGTTCACCTGACAAGAGGAACGAGGCTGTACCTATCGTGAATTCTACAAAAAAAAATATTACACACACACCCACCTACCTACCTTTGACCCCGTGGCATGGCATTTTAACCACTTCCTAATATCCACTGAACCAAATTCTTGTTACTCTCTCATCTACAGCATCTGAAGTTATCGTTACGTCATTAAGATAGATAGTCCTATTCCTTCATACTGTCTTGAACGTTTGTCGATACAGTATTCTTGAAAGTAGGTTTTGCTATTATTATTAGTTGTAGTATTTCTATAATTATTACCGGTATGAATTTATATTTGTATTTTTACCATTACAATGTTATTAAATACCACAAGTTTATCATATAGTATAACCCAATATAATATAATCTACCCAATTTTATACCCATCCCGTCATACTGCTATACTATACCCAAACACACCCACACTACTATCATACTTCCATAACACACCCACACTACTATCATACTTCCATAACACACCCACAATACTATCATACTTCCATAACACACCCACACTACTATCATACCTCCATAACACACCCACACTACTATCATACTTCCATAACACACCCACACTACTATCATACTTCCATAACATACCCACACTACTATCATACTTCCATAACACACCCACACTACTATCATACTTCCATAACACACCCACACTACTATCATACTTCCATAACATACCCACACTACTCATGGATTGTATACAAACAGACTTCCGGCAACATTTTTTTTTTTTACAGCGCATCAACGTAAACCTATAATTTGGTTGAGAGAAAATATATAACACCTGCGAGTTATATTAGTGATAAGGACAGTATTAGGTTGGATGGATATATGAGCAATAGGGGTTGGGTGTAAATGGAACTGCCCAGTATGGACCAATAAGCCCACTGAAGCTTCCTCCATTCTTATGTCCTTATTAAGTAAAATAACATGGAGGATTTACATATTTGACTCTCAACTCAAAATACCGACTAGTGAATATATCTTATGACAGGATGGATAGATAGATAGATAATTATTTAGTACAATCTTCAGACAGGTTTACATTGATTCAGGAGAGAGAGAGAAAATATGTATTCATGTAAAGAAACAAACACACGGATGATATAGTGAGGGAGGTGGGTGGTGGTGCGTGGCCGACCATCCCAGCGTTGCTAGCCTCCTCCCCCCCCCCTACCTCACCCTCCCCTACATCTACCACCTCCACCACCATCAAAGCCGCCAGGTGAGGGAAGTAACTAGACGCGCGCGCACACACATACACACACACACTAGGGGAGGGAGGGGGGGGGGGAAGATATTGGGAGTAACTTTAAAAAAAAATTCAACTCTCGTATATCATTTTTTTTACCCCAAGGTGCTTGATTTTTCTCCTATCATCTTAAGGGGTTATGTCAGGCCGTACATAGGTGAGTAAGGTGCTGTTTGGGTATAAAGATGGTGGTGTTTATGGCATGTCTATGGTGCCCTCCCCAACACTTTAAACATCATGTCAACATTAAAACCATCGACATGACCCTGTAGTTGATCTTATGAGGTGAGAAGTCATAGTCACAGTGTTTATTCTCTCTCTTTCATTAGGGTAACATGACGTAGGTTAGGTGTTAAAGGAGTGGTTTAACTTCTTAGTCACGTTGGTGTAGTGTGGTAGATGTTAGTTAAGCGAGTGTGTGTATTTGACCAGCTGCCGACGTCCTGTTTGCGAAATTAACCGTTCTAGAAAAAAATTATGCAATGGGTGTGCGTGCGTGCGTGTGTGTGTGTGTGTGTGTGTGTGTGTTGGGGAGACTGTGTATGTGTGAGGGGAGCTATGTGTCAGGGGGAGGAAGAGTGTATGTATGTGTGGATAGCCTGTATGAGTGGGGGAATAAACGTGTGTGTGTGTGTGTGTGTGTGGAAAATGTGTACACGTGTGGAAAATGTATACACGTGTGAAGGCAGTAGAAGCACGGAAAGTAAATAGCTAGTCAGCATACCCCAGCCCCTTGTTGTCAGTGTTGGACCACACATACACAACCTTCAACGTCCGTGATTTCTCATACTTGTCAGGATACAACAACCAACTTATCAACACACACACACACACACACTAGTCTTCTCTCTCTACCAGCAGCAGCAGCACCTTCCCTTACCAGCGTACAGTGTGCGTGATTTAATTAAGGAACGTGTGGAGTGTTAATACTGTGGCAATGGTCAATCATGTTAAACAGGAAGTAAGTAAATACCGCCGCTGATTGGATGCGTTGGTCCCTGCTACACCACGGGCTAGTTCAGGGTCGCCACCACCACCATCACCTCCATCAAAACCTCACGTGTTTTGTTTTTATTACGATGGACTAAGTTAATTTCACACTATAACTTTATATTAGACCTTTACTCTAAATGCCCAGTTATCGGAGGTGTTGGTTAAAGCGTCCCTAAAAGACTTACTCATAGGATGTTGGGAATTTTGCGTTGCACAATATTTTTCCGGGTGGTCGAGGAAGTTGGTGAGGCTGCCATACACGCTGGCCAACGTTACGCTTGACATTTTCACGGGGTAATAAAAGTAAGCAACATTAGTTCCGTTTGTTGACTGCGAACACTGCGGTTGAGCGCCTCCAACAGTCGCCGGACGAACCTCTTCCAACATGACGCAAACGTTGGAAATAATCTTGTGTCGGTGGTCAAGGAACATCAGACACTAGACGTGTGCTACACTTTAAACGTTTATTGTTGGAGAGCAACAAGTAGTGATCACCTCGACGTATACGTTGTCACACACACACACGGTAAATATATCCGACCAACATGTTCTCACCCGCAGACAGAGTCCACACAGTAATCGTCAATAAACACCAAATATTGTGGGATCATAAAGTGAAGACACTGAGGAATAACACAAGAGGCACACTATCTCTCCTACCTGCACGCAGAAGAAGGAGGTCCTGCGTATAAGTCCCAAGTGTTAAGTGTTGTGCTCGAGCCACGGGATAAACCAACCACTCGGGAGCGTCCCACCACCACCACTGCGTCTCTCAGTTTCAACTTTGAACTGGTCAGCGCTAAAGAGGAAGGAGGGAGGGAGGGCTGCTCCTGGAGAATGGGGGAGGGGCGGTGGTAGGCTGGGGACTTGGGAAGGGAGGGAGGGAGGGGGCTGAGAGAGAGAGAGGAGAGGAGAGAGAGAGAGAGAGAGATGGGTGAGGTGCCAGGAAGGGTATTATTTCTCGGCTCTTCCGGTGGACCTCTGTCGTGTATTACCACCGACGGTTCTTGGACCTCCATCAACACACGCTGGCCAACTTCACCCTGAACCTAAAAACACCTCCTGCATGACCTAGCGCAAGCTGGTAGAGAGAGACATATATTTCCTTCAAAACAATCAACATGTCTTACTCCTCACGACACTCTGCTGCACCTGGCAACCCTCTCGGTACCCATCAATTCGCGAACGATTCTGATTCTCTGACCATAGATGAACGCCGGACAAACACACACACACAGACACACACACTACACACACACAGCAAGTCTTCCACCATTACTAATATTCCCTTGTAGTGTATTTCAACGTAGGGAATTGGCACAAGGTGTGGGGTGTTTTAGCTAAGAGTGGATGAGGGAGTGGTGGAGATATCGACCGACCGTTTGCATCAGAGCGGCACCACGAGGCCTCCACTACCACCCAGGTAGTGAAACAGGACGAAACGAGTGAAATGACGGCGGCGAGGAGGAGGAGAGGCCGAGAGAGGGAGAAGAAGAAGACGAATGAATGCAAGGCGGATGATGAAAGGGAAGAGAAGAGAGAAGAAGAAGACAAATAAATGCAAGGCGGATGATAAAAAGGAGGAGGAGAAGAGAGAAGAAGACAACGAATGATGAAAAGGAGGAGATGATAGGAGAGAAGAACACGAATGAATGCAAGGCGGATGATGAAAAAGGAGGAAGATGAGGAGGTGACTAAGTAAAATAAGAGAAGGAAGCAATGGAATGAGGAGGAGGAAGAGGAAGCAGTGAAATGGAGAACAGCAAGAGACAAATATAAAAGGAGGAGAGGAGAGGAGAGGAAAGAGGAGACTAAGAAAATAAAGAAGAAAAGGAGGAGGCAACGTGAAAATAATGATGATTGTATGGCATATATAAAAAAAGATACGAGGGAGGGATAAATAAAAGAGACAAAGACATGAAAATAGAAAAATAAACAAGAGAATAAAGAGAGAGAGAGATGGGCAAGATAGCGTTAAAAGTTGGGTAGAGACTGTAAAAAATAAAGGAGAGAAAGAGAGAGAAATTAAGAATAAAAGACGGGGAAAAAGATATGAGAGAGAAAGAAATCTTAAAAATGAGAGAGAGAGAGAGAATAAGATTGTGAGAAAGAAAATAGAGAGAAACAAAATCATAAGATAGATATACGAGATACTAAATAGATAGAATAAGTAGAATAGACAAATACAATAAATAGGTAGATAAAGATAATAGGAGAGGAACCACGTGGGGCTACATTACGAAAGACTATAAATAAGAGAAACTGTACATGACCAAACAGGAAGAAAGGAAATAACAAGACAACGGGAGACAGTGTTGAGAAACTTCCCGCTAGAGGGAGAGGAAGATGGAGGGAGAGGTGGTGGGGGAGGAATTGATATGGATGGATGGATAGATAGAGGGGGTAAAGAGAGGGTTTGAGGAAGAGAGGAAGAGAGAGAGGGACAGAGAGAGAGAGAGGGAAGGAAAGAGTGAAGAAAGGGAATTGAGGTGGAGAGAGAAAGGAGGTTAACCGATAGAGATAGAGAAAGCTGGGTGAAGGGAAGAGACAGAGAGAGAAAAAGAATGTTTGTGTGTTTCTTCTTTACGTAACTTAGAAGAAGAAGGAGGAGAAGAAACGAGAATCGATAAAATCCCTAATTGGAAAAAGAGGAGGAACCACACACACACACACACACACACACACACACACACACACAAATATATACAGTACTAAGGCAGACACAAACAAACAGAAAAACAAAATAAAAACAAACACATGCTCTCACACACAACGGCAGACACACAAACAGATAGACCGGCAGTCAGACACACAGACAGTCAGACACAGACAGTTATAACGACACACAGACAGACACAGACGGGGACGAAATAATTGATGTGGTTCAGAAAACTTGGGAGGCGAGATAAAGTCGTCTGAGAATTTATTCATAAGAAACGAACGACTTCAGAGAATGTTGCATATATTATATAATACTAATGCAGCCGTACTCCCCACCCACCAGTACACCTACCCGGTACTCTGACCCACCAGTACACCTACCCGGTACTCTGACCCACCAGTACACCTACCCGGTACTCTGACCCACCAGTACACCTACCCGGTACTCTGGCCCACCAGTACACCTACCCGGTACTCTGGCCCACCAGTACACCTACACCTACTAGTACTGTACACCTACACCTACTAGTACACCTACACCTACTAGTACACCTACACCTACTAGTACACCTACACCTACTAGTACACCTACACATTGAAATACATACAGACATGTGGTGACTGAGTTTCAGGATTTATGAGTCACGTTGCTTCGTTTACCAGCTGCAAGTACAACCACGTCTTGTCCTGCGTAATGTAGAACAGGAATTACGCCTCCACTCCTATGTCCTGCGTAATGTAGAACAGGAATTACGTCTCTACTCCTATGTCCTGCGTAATGTAGAACAGGAATTACGTCTCTACTCCTATGTCCTGCGTAATGTAGAACAGGAATTACGCCTCTACTCCCATGTCCTGTGTAATGTAGAACAGGAATTACGCCTCTACTCCCATGTCCTGCGTAATGTAGAACAGGAATTACGCCTCTACTCCCATGTCCTGCGTAATGTAGAACAGGAATTACGCCTCTACTCATGTCTGCGTAATGTAGTTACAGCCATAGTGTTATCTAACAGGAACTTACTGTTATACTATGTGGTTACGCCTCTACTCCTGTCCTGCGTAATGTAGAACAGGAATTACGCCTCTACTCCTGTCCTGCGTAAAGTGTAGTCAGTCATCAGTGTTATAAACCGACGGTGCTGTTATATATTGGTCTTACACCGCTCACCACCATACCGAGTCCACTTGGTAAGGTGAAAATAAATAAGAATATTATGTATGTGTGTGTATGTGTATGTGTGTGTGTGTGTGTGTGTGTGTACTGGTATACTCTCTCTCTCTCTCTCTCTCTCTCTCTCTCTCTCTCTCTCTCTCTATAATCTTCAGGGAAAAAAATACGAGAACAGGTGAGAAGAATTAAGTACAGAGTGTATTAAAGATAATTATTGTACATGGTTGCCAAAAAAGTATATAAAAATAATAAAAGACTAAAAACACACATCTTCCTTTTTTTCCTTTTTTATTTCTTATTTTTTTTATTTTTTTTTTCAATGTTTTCCTCTGATTTGACTTCTTTTTTTTTCCTTTTTTCCGCTGTCGTCAAATCTTGTAACTTTTATTTAAGGAAAACTTCTCTTTTTTTTTTTTTTTTTTTGCATAATTGATATAAATTTCCGATCACACTCACCAACGCCACACAAGCTTTCCTGAAACCCGACCCGACCCTACCGGACCTGACGAACGCTGTAGTTACCCTTGGCATTTTGCGTTTTCCAAGGACTTCCCACCCCCCACATACAACTTTACAAGAAACTGAAGAAAAATTATTAGTATTCTATTATTTTGTTGTCTCTAGTGTATACATCTAACTAAAAGTATATTCTTAATAGTATAATCTCATTTTGTTAGAGCACTGCAGATATACATGGAAACATCAACAGGTGTTATGTGTCAGGCGTTTGTCGACTCAGGAAGTTTAACCTCTTTGAGTAAGAAGTCATCACCGAGTTCATTCAATTACCCTATTGACTAAGACTTTTTTTTTTAATTCCTTGGGTACGATTGCTAACCCCATAAGTCATAATATTCAAGAAATTAAGTCATGTGGTTAAATTATCATACATATGGGGTTAAGGTATCGTACAGATGGGGTTAAGTTATCGTACTTAAGAGGTTAAGTTATTATACTTAAAGGGCTAAGTTGTTGTATTCAAGGTTTAATATCGTCGCACTCAAGGTTTATATCGTCGTACTCAAGGGGTTAAGCTGTTAACATGTAGAATAAGACGATGACTCCGTTTATCTGGGACCCAATGAGCGATGCGGATGTTTAGACATTAACATTTTACTGGGATCACCTGAAGATATAACAAAGGTGCTCAAACTATCCAACCAGGAGCGAACTCGTAGAAATGGTTTTCAATTAGACAAATTTAGATTAAGGCGCGAGATAGGTAAACGTTGGTTTGAAAATAGAGTAGTGGATGAGTGGAACAAGTTACCAAACAACATCATTAACTCGAACACGCTGGATAGCTTCAAACATAGGTTGGATGGATATATGAGCGATAGGGGTTGGGTGTAAACGGGACTGCCCAGTATGGGCTGCAGTTTCCTCCATTCTTATGTACCCAGCTTATTTCACCTTTAGATTAACCAACCTAACCTAGCCTCATCCCCCAAATAGTGTTAGGGTGGTTAATCTTTGAGGTGAAGTAAGCTTGGGAGGGGAATCTTCAGGTGATCCATTGTTTGTGTAGTATACCTGCACTGTCTATATATACAGTACATGCGTAAGCAATGTCAGCTTGAATGACAATTTTACTGAATAATATATCGGATCACGTGAATTTTAGGCACCCCAGCTTATTTCACCATAATATTAATCACCCTAACGTTAACCTAACCAAACCAAACGTGACCCCTCTGATAGCATTAGGTTGTTTAATCATGTGAAATAAGGTAGGGCGCCTAATCTTCACGTGATTCAAAATGTTCATCTATCTATCTATCTATCTATCTAGCTATCTATCTATCTAGCTATCTATTTACTTGTAATCTCCATATTCGTGTTCCTTAGCTCCGGAGCAACTACCTACTTGTTCAACAGGTCATGGAGTGTAGAAAGTAAAAAAAAAAAAACTGGAGTAGCTACAACCTGAAGCCTCACTTGAGACAGGTGTATCAAATAGCAATGAATAGTTTAAATAATTTCTCTCTAATTTTAGCAATAATCACCCAATAATCACCTCGCATTGGGTGATTCTGAATACACAAATGTTTAAGTTCATGTGTCTGTTTGTATTAAGTTATACACAAGACTTGAGGAACAAAATACTCGCATTTTCGCATATTTAGTGCACCCATTTTAAACTATGTAAACAAGACTGTCAACTTATACAATCGTAAATCAATTCATTCCCTTTAAGCTGTCCTCATAATTTTCAACTAAAACCTGAGGCCGTTCATGAGGTCGACTCACTAATAAAACATAAATGCCAAGGATAACTACAGAGTTCATAGTAAATAGCTTAAGGTCACTTGTATGGTTGGCAAAGTGTTGAGGTGGCGGTGAGAAAATGTCAAAGTACTACAGTTACACACACACAAGGCTACTAATCCACTCACGACGCCTCGCTAAGATCATAGATTTATCTGATATCGATTTGTTTTCTTCATAAACAGCCTCAGTTTTAACAGAAGAGTAATTATACACAGGTTTCTATATTTACCTGTAATTCATCAAGGTGTCGGTGTCAAATTTAGTGTTGTATCAATAACAGGTGTTAGACATACGGGACAGGGTTTGTTGTGGCGTCTTGGCGTGTGTCGTGTCATTATCTTAAGTGATATTGAAGTTCCAAGTCCACAGTGTTTTCAGTGAGTTAGAAGTGGAGATTTTTTTTTTATAGTAGAAGGTTAATAGTTGCTCTTACTGTGAGATAATATTACAGGAGCATTATATCTGTATATTAACGTCAAAGCGTTATAAATTATGGATTAATCTAGTGGTGAGCATTATAACTGACAGTTTTACACAGTACAGGCCCCAGGAAGCTCATTACTAACTGAAAGGAACGAGAGAAAAATCTGTCCAGGACTTTTATAAAAAATTACAAAATATCAAAATTGTCCACGTCTGACCCTTAACTAACTGTCTATACTCTGTAGTCATATCCGTGTTCTTAAAGATTTCTAGAGATATGAGAAAACTTTAAAAACTCTCCCTCTTAAGCTAAGATTAAAACAATGATGGAAACTGCAGTGGGTTTATTGGGTCCAATCCAATTTAGAATTTCCCCTCCAGCGCGTCATGAGTCTCCACATTATTTATTAGTCTTTCGTGAGGGATCCTGTCAAAGGCTTCGTTAAGTCAAGGTAAACAACAACATACAGTAATTATGTCAACCAAGCGATTCGAAAATGGCTGAAATGAATGATAATAGATTTGTCAGACACGAACGCCTTCTGGTTAAGCTATGCTGAAAGTCATTAATCAACTTTTGTTTCAGAAAGTGATTGAGAATTGAATTAGTAACTATTAATTCAAGTAATTTTCCCACAATTGAAGATAAACTGACTGGGCAATAATTAGAAGATATGGTGATATATCTCCGTTTTTTAAATCGGTATCGCATTCGCTATTCTCCAAGATTCTGGCACATCGCCCAATTTGAACTATCTCTCTTCACTCCAAGGTTGCAGTTGGGTCAAATCAAAGAAAGTTTGCAAATGGTGTACTGTATTATGCGCGGAGGTGGCGAAATAAACCACAAGCGCCTCTGATCGTTTTTAACTTTTTCGTTTTCACTTTAATACATAAACGTTATCAATGTGTTTCAAATGCTCATTTTACTTCCTCGGCTTCGGATATCATTTTAGATAAACACTTAATAAGAAAATAAGGAGTCTGCAATTGGCCGATTGGCCTGTGCATGGCAGCTCCTGTCGAGAGTTACTACCACTCTCTATCATTCATGAAACTATCTAGCCTCCTTTTAAAACATTCCAGCATTCCAGCACTTACTACAAAGTTGCTAAGCTTGTTCCACTCGTCCACCACCCTATTTGTGAACCAGTTCCTTCCTATCTCCTTCCCAAACCTAAACTTATCCAACTTAAATCCGTTGCTACGAGTCCTATCCTGCTTGGATATTACAAGAGCTTTATCTATATCCCCTTTATTGATTCCTTTCACCCACTTAAATACTTCTATCATATCTCCCCGCACTCTTCGTCTTTCTAGGTAATGCAAGTTTAGTTTCTTTAACCTATCTTGATATGGAAGGTTTCTAAGTCCCAGAATCATTTTCGTCATTCTTCGCTGCACCGACTCCAGTGAATTGATATCCATTCTATAATAAGGGCACCAGAACTGAACCGCATACTCGAGGTGCAGCCTGACTAGAGCAAGATATAGTTGCAATAAGACCTCTGCGCTCTTATTACTTACACTTCTAGATATAAAACCTAATACTCTGTTTGCCTTATTTCGAACATTAACGCACTGTTTTCTAGGCCGTAGGTCCTGGCTTACAAGTACTCCTAAGTCTCTTTCACAAGTCGACTTCTCTAGGTTGATGTTGTTAAGGCTGTATACATTGACAGTATTTGTTCTTCCAATATTAAGTACGCTGCACTTGCTGGTGTTGAATTTCATTTGCCATTTATCTGACCACTCCTGCAGTTTATTTAAATCCTCTTGTAGTGCATTTGCATCCTGCCTTGAATTAATATGCCGCCCTATTGTACTTGCAATTGCATAATATAAAGAAAGAAATTGAGTAATGAAGAACTCTAGATTAACCCAACGCATGCCTCAATTCGCCAGCCAGGTGTTGTACTGATAAAATCTGCTCTAGGTCCCGGTTGCAAAGCTCATGTGAACGGAGTATAGCAAATTTGCATCCTGCTTCAAGTGAGGTACTGATGGCGCCCCTCCCTCGCGCACAACATAATATCTGAGCTGACTTTAACCTCTTATTTACTCTACATCTTCTGCATGGTAATAGTTATTAGGCAACAAAAGAGCGGAAGTGCGTGCCTTGGAGAGTAACTCGCTAATAGTTTTAGAAACAATTTACTGAAAATGGACCGTAAAAATGGCATTACATCACAAGCTGCCGATCACTACAATTTGTCAAGATGGCTCCTGGAAATTAACGCAATTTTGTTCGCTGTAACACCACCTTCACGACGCAGTTCTGCAGCCCAAGAAAAGTTTACACGAAATTCAATTTAATGCTTCTACATGTTAATTAGCTGTGGTCATTGTGTGTCGGGAGACTTCCGTTTTCCCTCCACTTACGATGAGAATCAACCGGTGGAAATTGGTGTTATAGAAGCATCAACACTTCTTTATGGCGGCGTAATAGAATAAGCTGACAGCCATATAATGTGTTGGCAAATTTACATTATGTTCCCATAATGTAATTTACGCGTGAAAGCCCTTGAAATCATTATTACTATAATTAAAGCAAATAACTTGCAATTGTATAAAGTGAATGCTCGCTCGCAAAATGTGCAATCATTGAAATTTTACAAGGAAAAGCAACTGAGCATTATATAAAGAGGAAGCTGTCCGTCAACTTAAACCTTATCAAAGACTTAAGAGAAATTACCCGAAATTTAAGGACTGTAATAATACCTTATATTGTTAAGGAGATAATTTGTCTTATTATTTTAAATTTCACAAAGCTGGAACGCAAGGACGCAGGTTTGAATGTTGACGCCGTGAGAAAGTTTTACTGAACATGTTTGTGCTTTCAGTACATACTCGAGGTTGGTCATAATCTACAGTCTAGATTATCCCGTATTTTTTTTAAGTTGTCTAGATTCAAGACAACAACTTAAAAACATTACGGGATAAATTTGTTGCCTAAATTCGGGGATGACACCAGCAAACACACAAACTAACACATTGTCTTAAGTATTGACACTATACAGTGTTAACTTGACAAACATGTCAACTGTAATTAATTTTTTTCTTAAAGTTAAGTATTTTCCGAGTAATTTACATAAGATTGAAGTAATTGTACTCAACATTTCATATAAAAACTAATAAATACACAATTAGCTATTCGAAATTAAACTTAAAAATATAAATTATAAAATTTTATTTTTAATAAATAATGTCTAGGAGACTTTAGACAACTGTTCCTTCTCTGAATTTTACATTGAACAAGTTACCAAACATCATCATTAACTCGAACACGCTGGATAGCTTCAAACATAGGTTGGACGGATATATGAGCGATAGGGGCTAGGTGTAAACGGGACTGCCCAGTATGGACCAATAGGCCCGCTGCAGTTTCCTCCATTCTTATGTTCTTGAATATTGGTGTTAAACTGTTGTATCACTGAACTATAATAATAAGGGTCTTTTAGCGCGTACTTTAAGTTAGATCTTTTTCACATTAGACATGTACTTATTCCCTGCCCGCCGTGGTTACCCCGCAGTATACAGTATTTATATTTTTTTACATTACTTAGCAAGTTAAACACACTGATAGTTTAGGAATAAGTCATGGAAAACAGGGTGCACAAATACCCCCCACATTACTGTCATCAGTCACGATTACTTCCCTAGATTAGAAGTGAAAATAATCAGAAAATAAGAAACTGCAGTGGGTCTGGTCTATTGGCCCATACTAGGCAGTCCTGTTTTCACCCAGTCCATATCGCTCGTATACCCGTCCAACGTACAGTATATTTGAAGCTTCCCAGCGAGTTCGAGTTAATCATGGTATTGGTAACTTGTTCCACTCATCCAAAACTCTTTATTTCGAAGCCAAAGTTTACCTAATTTCCACATAAATCAAAATTTGTCTTACTTAAAACCACTGTTATGTGTATGTTCCCGACATGATAGTTTAAGAACCTTAGCAATGTTATATCACCTTTATTTAACCCTGAATTATATTTATACACTTCGGTCATATCACAAAGACAGTTTTCTCAATCTCTCAAAACTCAAGGATCCTAATGCCCGGGATTAACTCTGGCATCCTACTCTGAATGCTTTCTGGGGGACCACATTATAGCCCACAGTCCAAGTTTGTTCTCCCTACGTATTCACTATTATGCCCTCCCTCAGCTTATTTCACCTCACGCTAACCTAACCTAACCTAACCTAACCTCATCCCCCAAATAGTGTTAGAGTGGATATTTATTATTTAGATGAATTAAGATGTGGGGGGGGGGGGGTTGGATCCTCAGGTGACCCAATATTTTCCTTGATGAAGAATGAACTTCGGTTAGTTTACTTAGTTGTTGTCTAGTGTAAGGTCCTACTTCAAGTGTATACTGTACATACTTATACTCAGTTACCGAAGCACAGATATAGATTTAAATTTTTCCCTCACAAATTCATGCTACTTACACACTCTTTATTGTAGTATCACCAAAGCGTGAGAGTGGGGCAAGGTGAGAGTGGTCCTAGGAGGTATAATTGCCAAGGGAGGGGGGGGGGGAGAAGAGGGGGTAGAAGTGTGGGCCAAGCGAGGTCAAGTCTCCAGGGAATTTCGTGAGGTCACGCCGGAGAAAACGACGATTCTACTGACTTAGCTCCGTACATAAATTTAGTTTAAATACATACTATTGTTCTCAGACTCATTTTTAAGCGTTAGTTCACAATCCTCCTTTTGTTACTTCAGTCTCTAGTTTTTTTACTTAATATTTAAATATACTGCACGATACACCTGGACATCGTGACACCAGGACATCAGTACACCGTGACACCAGAATACCAGTACTCCCTTTACTCTGTCTGCTCACTATCACTGATCTCTCGTCCGTAAGGGAAAAGAAAACATTAACTTTATCTAAATATGTGGACCAATTTTGTCGAAATGTCCGCCATTAGAGGACCTTACTATCAGGTTTATGCAAATTCCCAGGCATGGGGCACCTGCAGCTCTCGCCACGTGATCTACAGCTCCATATTAAACTGTGCTCAGTGAAAGGAGGTTGGTAAGGGAGGTGGGGGAGGTTGCTGTGAAGGTTGGGGGAGGGAGTGGGTAAGGTAAGGGAGGTGGGAAGGTTGCTAGGGGATGTGGGGAGTGGTAGGGGAGGTAGGGAGGAAGAGGTGGTGTGGAGGACAGGCTGGGGGTGTTGTAGGGTGGGAGAACAGCCTACAAGACACAAGCAGTCGCATGCCTAAACACGAGAGCATTTTGAACCCTTCTGCATAGTAAACAAAAAACGGAGTTTATTCATTGATATAAACACTGGCGTAGACAATTATAGACGTTAACCGATTTATATTACATTGCTGCTAAACATGAAATAAATAATCGTTATTTTTTCTAACACTAGGATAAAACTTCTTCCGCGTTTCATTGGAATAGCGAGTAGTCAAAACGATGCAGATTAAAATAAAATATTTTTTTATCTCCTTTGAGTGAGAAATAATTTGTGAAGTTATTGCAATGTTAAGGACACATCACCGTACTACAGAAAGGATTTCGAATCCCAAGAAAGCATACAGAGAAGAATGACAGGATTAATCTCGGGCATTAGGAACTTTGAGTACAGAGACTGGTTAAAGCATCTGAATTTGCAGTCCCTCGAGAGACGTAGAATGAGGGGCGATATGACCGAGGTGTATAAATGGAAGTCAGGGCTAAACAAAGGTGATATAACAAAGGTACTTATATTATCCAACCAGGAGCGAACTCGAAGCAATGGTTTTAATTTAGACAAATTTAGATTTAGGCGAGAGATAGGTAAACGTTGGTTAGGAAATAGAGTAGTGGATGAGTGGAACAAGTTACCAGACATCATCATTAACTCGAACACGCTGGGTAACTTCAAATGTAGGTTTTATATCTAGAAGTGTAAGTAATAAGAGTGCGGAGTTCATATTGCAACTATATCTTGCACTAGTCAGGCCGCTCCTCGATTATGCTGTTCAGTTCTGGTGCCCTTATTATAGAATGGATATCAATTCACTGGAGTCGGTGCAGCAAAGAATGACGAAAATGATTCCGGGACTTAGAAACCTTCCATATCAAGATAGATTAAACAAACTAAACTTGCATTCCCTAGAGAGACGAAGAGTGCGGGGAGATATGATAGAAGAAATTAAGTGGGTGAAAGGAATCAATAAAGGGGATATAGATAAAGTTCTTGTAATATCCGAGCAGGATAGGACTCGTAGCAATGGATTTAAATTGGTTAAGTTTAGGAGGGAGATATGAAGAAACTGGTTCACAAACAGGGTTGGTAGACGAGTGGAACAAGCTTTGCTGGGACGCTGGAAAGTTTTAAAATGAAGCTAGATAGATTCATGGACAATAGAGAGTGGTAGTAACTCGACAGGAGCTGCCATGCACAGGCCAACCGACCTATTGCAGACTCCTTATTTTCTTATGTTCTTAACTACCGGGTAGATTTAAAAAGTTAGAATCTCTACCCACAGCTTATGTCCTAAAGATTAACCACCCTAACACTATTTGGGGGATGAGGTGAGGTTAGGTTAGGTTAAGATACATCAGGTTGGGTTAGTATAGATTAGATTAGGTTAAGATAGGATAGATATGGTTAGGTTAGGTTAGGGTGGTTAATCAATAGGTAAAACAAGCTGGGGGTGGGGGGTTGAGATTCTCCAGATGATCCAAATAACAATCTTTCACTTGGTGTAACACCTCAGAAGAGTCCAGGTCGTAATTAAATCTTTCTCGACATGAATGGACAAGATGTTCTTCAAAATAGAACATTAGAGCTATAATAAACTCAATATTGCTTTATATTTGTATCTATAATAAACTATAAATGTGTCTTATTTATTACTTGTTGATGACTAGGTTATCTACTGTACTAACAGGTTACGTACTTAAGACCTTAATAATGCATTAAGACCTCAACACATTCTATTTAATATATACTGTAGTCTCACAAGTAAATGACTTGTAACATTAAATTACCAAGTCACTGTTCAGTAACTGAGCCTCGTTTGTTTTCGACTGAGCAGCGTTTTGTTTACATGGGAATACCATATTTTGTTTGCGTGGGAACCCAGCATTTGTTTTCATGGAAACAGCATTTGTTTACATGAGAACAATATACCTGTGAGTGGAAACCGAATATTTGTTTGCCTGGGACCACAAAATGCAGTAGAACATCGTATGTGTTAGCGTGCGAATGCCACATTTCACATTTGTTTGCCGCAGAACAATATTTATTTACATAGGAGCAGTACTTTTGTGAGCGTGGCAGGTGTGTGACTGGTGGTGGTGGTCACGAGCGCCAGGAACCCTCGTTAAAGAACTATACCACGAGCGCCAGGAACCCTCGTTAAAGAACTATACTTTAGCGGTAACGAGGGATAATACCCCCGCCGTGCCTAATGTTGACTGACGTGCCCAAATTGAGTCATACGAATTTCAAGGTTTATAACCGAGTCCCATAACCTCTATGAACCAATTTTGACCTTCAGTCAGGAGGAATATGAGAAGCAAAAAGAAAATTGTAAAACCTTGAGGTGAAGACAGTTTCTTTCACGGCACACAGAACCTAAAAAAAAAAAAAATCTAAATATGGAATTATGAGTGATACGCCCCACACCTTATCCAGAAATTATAGACGACACCTTCAGCCCCTCCTCCTCCGCTTCCTCCCGCAGACCTCCCATGACCAGAAATTGCCATATGCGACCTAAGAAGCACTCCACACAGAGACTATTATTATCTAGCTGGCCATTGAAACAAATTCGAGTCTACTACGGAGGAAGGGAGTGACCGAGGTATAGAGAGTGAGTGACGGCATGAATATAACAAGCACCTATCATCAACTTGAGGTCCTTCTGTCATCAATATCCAATTTCCGCCGAGGGAAGAGGATACATAACGCGTTGATGGTAGGAATCAACGCCGGCCGCTGACAATTTTTTGAGTGCTTTCTTCCTACGCATCATCTTGAAGCCTTGTGATTGTCGGGGCTTTTTGTTCGCGTTATGATTACGGTGTGCTCCTGTTAAGTCCTCATGAGCCTTTTGTATGTGCATTTTGCCTTTTGTAATCGAGAGGAGACGATTGCTTCCACGCCTTGGTTATCCCCGCAATGAGAGACGCGAAAAAAAAAATAAATAAATACAGTAAATAAAAAATATCAAGGGCCATGTGGTCTATACCTCCACCTACTGAACAAAAGACGAGATAAAAACAGACTTAACATTACAGTGTTACCAGTTGGGGATAATAGTACAGTATGTGGGGGGGAAAAATTGAGGTATGTGGGGGTTGGGGAGCAGGGGGGAGCAGAGGAGCAGAGGGGAGCAGAGGGGGAGCAGAGGGCAGAGGGGGCAGAGAGGGGGGAGCAGAGAGGGGGGAGCAGAGGGGGAGCAGAGGAGGGGGGATTGTGTAAATGGTCACGAACATAACTCTTCATTCTGGGAAACTTTTTCATGAGTTTTAAAAAAACGTTGACAATAAAAATACGAGAGGAAATGAGGTTTTCAAATCATATTTCCAGTTGGGATAAAAGATAAGACAAAAATGAGATGTTTGAGAAGGGCAAAAAAATTCAGCTAAATCATCACAAACTCGGCCATCGTTCAGAGATATTTTTTGGGTACTTTTCAAATTTCAAATTATTTTGAAAATACCAAAAAACTTTAGTCTTATATAACTTGTTAAAGAAAACAAAATATTAGGCTCGCAGAATGTTTCCAGTAAGGATAAAAATATTAAAAAAAATTGGCGAAATATATTTTCAGGTGTGATAACGGTAGTGAAAAGTAGGGCTTGTATACCATATTTCCAACTGGGGTAAAAATGTTGAAAGGGGAAAAAATGGGGAAGTTGACACGTTAGGGAAAAACACGAGAATTAAATCGTCATATTAAGGGAAAATTATTCATATCCCAACGTAAGGGGAAAAATAAGTTAAATCATCACATTAACTGCCGGTGAAATAAATAAAATTATTACATAATCAGATATCAGTGAAATCGTCACGTAAGGACAGAATTATTAGGTAACATGTTGTTCTACCTACGTGTGTGTGTGTGCGTGTGTGTGATACAGCTAAAAGTGTAGGAGTGTGTCAGTGCACAGTAATATTGAGTGTGTTCAGCAACGACGCAATTGTTAGTGTGTGTGTATAATTTTAATGGGGTTTCTGAATTAGTTTAGAACCGTAAATGAGACTGACCTGTTTTAACTTCCTTCTGTTGATGATCTTTAAAGTTTTGTTCCGTCAATGATCATCACAGCTTCTCTTTTGATTATTTTCGTCGTGTTGTATTCAATAAATTAATGCTGACGCACCACTGAATACGGATATTAGTTGAAGATATTTGACCCATGTATTGTCGTGAGTGAGGCATTGGAAGTGTACGTGTTGTTGTGGGAGGGAGATTAATTTAAATGTCTGTGCCTAAGGAATTTTGTCGTCACTCGCCACCACACACTAATAAAAACAACCTAACGACACTGTTGTGGGGTTGCGTGTAGCCAGGCGGAGAGCCACTGGTTTATGAACTACAGGAGTCAAGACAGAGAAACTCAACGGAACAGCCCATTGTCAACAAAACAAATAGGTGAGGATGATTTAGCAACTGAATAACACGCCATCTGTGGGTCGTGATCCACACTCTCTGGCCCGGATTATAGGGAACAGGGGGGACAGACTATCAACTGGACAATATACTGTAGACAAAGAGAAATCCGACTGGGGGAAAGATTAAGGGGTAATGATAAGTACGAACCTAACTCCTAAAGAACAGTGCGCTGGCAAAATATTAGGGCTCATATTAAGAAGAGTTATAGGAGCAATATGTTACCTTAGATCTAGTATACTGTATATCGCGTATGTGAAGCCTCACTGGGATTATTCGGTTTAGTTTTGGTCACTTAGCAGGGATATTGATTCCCTAGAGAGAATTCAGAAGAGGATGACAAAGTTAATCCCGGGTATTAGGGTCCTTGAATATTAAGGCAGATTAAGAAAACAGAATTTGCCTTCTCTTGAGAGTCGTGGATTGAGGGGCGATGTGATCGAAGTGTAAATATAGAATTGGGAGTTAAATAAAGGAGATACGACTAAAGAACCTAAATTACCAAATCAGGAGCTAACACGCTGCAATGGTTTTAAATTAAACAAATTTAGATTTAGGCGGGAATTAGGTAAACACTGATTTGGAAAGAGTTATGGATGAGTGGAACAAGTTACCAAACATCATCATTAACTCGAACACGCTGGGAAGCTTCAAATATAGGTTGGACGAATATATGAGCGATGGGGGTTGGATGTAAACGAGACTGCCCAGTATGGGCCAATAGGCTCGCTGCAGTTTCCTCCATTGTTAAGGTCTTTAGTATGTGCCGATGACATATGTAAAGTTTACATACAGTATTATGATTTTTAGGGAAAATTATGTCAGCGATAATTTCAGTATATCTATTTTTTCTGAAACTTCGAATTAATGTATTGATGTAAGCGATCATATAAGTAAACAGTAATGTGTCGTATAACCTAACCTAACATAATCTCATCCCCCCAGATAGTGTTAGGGTGATATAAGCTGGAGCGGAGATCCTTAATAGTCATATTGTATTTTAGTGTACATGTGATAATTATATTGTAAATAAAATCAATAAAACAAAGGACAGACTTGGAGGAGTGTTGTGTATGACAGACGGTACTTAACAAAGAGGTGAGTGAGGTCAGGTCACAGTCCAGTCATAATTAACACACTAACACTGTGATGAAACTCGTGTCTTACCAACAGTCAGTCAGTCACGAGGGCGTGTCTTTGTGGTGGTGCCCTTAAGGTTTAGGAAGAGTCTGCGTTCACTGCTTTACCTCTCCCAATACGATGGTTTAAACCTTACAAGACGATGGTTTAAACCTTACAAGACGATGGTTTACACCTTACAAGACGATGGTTTAAACCTTACAAGACGATGGTTTAAACCTTACAAGACGATGGTTTAAACAGCAGAATACGATGGTTTAAACCTCAGAAGACAATGGTTCAACTTTCAAGATGATGGTTTAACTTTTTCAAGATGATGGTTTAACTTTTTGAAGAAGAGAATTTAACTGTTTATGACGATGAATTAAACCTGAAGGCGATGGAGTAAATTTTTGAAGATGATGGTTTAACTCTTTTAGGAAGATATACAGTTAGGGAAGATAAGGTGGCTGAGTGGATTGTCATGGGTGTATGAGAAAATCCCCACAGAAAAAACATAGAAAAAACCTAACCTAACCTAACCTTAAGATACACTGATATAAAAAATAGGGGGGGGGGATTTTAGTTCTACTTTGCACTTTAAATGAGGAGGTTTTGTCCAGGGGAATTTTGTCCAAGGGGGCTTTTGTTCGACAGAAACAATTTGGATAGAATTAAGCGATGGGAGGGAAAAATTAATCACAGGAGTAATATATAGACCTCCCAATCTTGATAGAGTCAATGAGCGACTTATCTGGGATGAAATGCGCAGGGCTTTCATACACAACAAAGTCTGTATAGTAGGCGACTTTAACCTTGGCCAAATAGATTGGACTGACCTTACGGGTAACTCAGAATCAGAGGATTTTCTCGAGACGATCCAGGACTGTTTCCTAAGTCAACATATAATCGAACCCACACTGGGTAATAATATACTCGATTTAGTTCTGTCGAACAGAGAAAACCTCATTAGCAATGTCGAGGTAGGGAACGAACTTGCCAACAGCGATCACAAAGAAATTCGATTCCAGTTAGATTTTCAGGGCAGATGTAAGGAAAATTCCACTAAAGTACCAGATTTCCGAAGGGCAAACTTTGACAGTTTAAAGAGGCAGCTGAGAGAGGGGGTGTCGCGCTTGGCCGTGAACCTGACAGATGACTCCGACCTGATAACCACATCTGAGACTGCCGAGTTCCACGACAATTTAAATAATGAGTTACTTAATGCACAAAGGCAGAACATACCATACAAAAAACTCAGATCAGACAACAATGACCCTTAATGGATAAATAATTATTTAAAGAACATCATTGGCCAAAGGAAGGCTATAGGTAGAAGGATAAAGCGTGGCGAAATTAACCTCCAGGATTATTATAAGAGTATTGGCGAGTAGGGTTAAAACCGAGATAAGGAAAGCCAAAAGGAATAATGAGGTAAGGATAGGAAAGGAGGCGAAGACAAACCCCAAAGGATTCTACCAAATGTATCAAACTAAAACACGAGAAAAGATTGGACCAATACGGTCAGATACCGGCGAGCTCACTGATAACGACAGAGAAATGAGCAATAATTTGAATAAATATTTTTCAACAGTTTTCACCACCGAAAATTTAAACATGATACCCGAGGCACCTACTCCATTCAGAGATAGTGAAGAAAACAAATTAAGCGAGATAGAGTGACTAGTAACGATGTTAGTAAGCAAATAGACAAACTAAAGCCTAATAAGTCACCTGGTCCCGATGAGATATTTGCCAGAGTATTAAAGGAATGTAAGGAAGAGCTTAGTATGCCCTTAGCAAAGTTGTTTAACATGTCCTTAGAAACAGGTGTAGTACCAGAATCCTGGAGGATAGCGAATGTAATACCGATTTTCAAGAAGGGGGATAGATCACTATCCTCTAACTACCGCCCAATCAGTCTAACATCAATAGTAGGCAAATTACTGGAAGCAATCATTTCAAACTCTATTCGAAATCACCTGGAGAAGCACCGATTGATCAATGATTTCCAGTATAGGAGATGTAAACAGGGAAACCAGATACCAGATGAACAACGATGCCATAGAGAAATCCGACTGCGAGAGAGATTTAGGAGTAATGATAAGTAGGAACCTTAAGCCAAGTAAACAATGTGTTTTTGCTCGTAACAAGGCTAATAAAGTACTTGGGTTCATACAAAGGAGTGTTAGTTACAAGACTAGCGAGGTCATCCTAAAACTGTATCTTGCTCTTGTGAGACTACACCTGGATTACGCAGTTCAGTTCTGGTCACCGTATTACAGAATGGATATAGAATCATTGGAAAGAATTCAGAGGAGAATGACAAGACTAATCCCGGGCATTAGGAACCTTGAGTATAGAGACAGGTTAAAGCATCTTAATTTGCACTCCCTCGTGAGACGTTGAGCGAGGGGCGACCTGATGGAGGTGTATAAGTGGAAGTCAGGGTTAAACAAAGGGGACATTACAAAGGTACTCAAACTATCCAACCAGGAGCGAACTCGTAACAATGGTTTTAAATTAGACAAATTTAGATTTAGGCGTGAAATAGGTAAACACTGGTTTGGAAACAGAGTAGTGGATGAATGGAACAAGTTACCAAATATCATCATAAACTCGAATACGCTGAATAGCTTCAAACATAGGTTGGATGCTTATATGAGCAATAGGGGTTGGGTGTAAACGGGACTGCCCAGTATGGGCCAATAGGCCCGCTGCAGTTCGCTAGTGGAAAAGTGAAAACCGAAATAACTCAGATGATGGGATCGTATGACCCAGCCAACACATGAGTGATATACCAGGAGAGATAAGGTCAAAGGTCAGGGTCACCTCCCACGCCTCCCTGCCGTGAGTGACCTCGACTTGTGTGGTAGTGGACAAAGGATGGTTGTTAGATGTTAAGTTAAGTTAGGGTGCGTAAGGTTAGGTTAGGTTAGGTTAGGTCAAGGTTGGGGGTGGGTGTATTAAGTTTGGGGTAGGTTAGTTTATGTTAGGTTGGGTTAGGTTAAGGTAGGTTGGGTTACGTAAACTTAGGTTCATCATCCTCTCCCTCACCCACTTCCCTTTCCCTCTTTCCTACTCCCTCCCATTTCTCCTCCCTCCCACTTCCCTTCCTTTCTCACTCTCAAACCCACAGAGCAGTGAAACCTCTATTCTCAGACTCAGAGCATTGGAACCCCTCGGAGGTGCCCCACCACTGGGGCGGGGTACTGTGGAGCCCCGGGGCCGTGGTGTTCCTCCCGTGGCGTGCAGGCTGGCATGCCCGGAATGCAGCGTGGGCGTGGCTTAGCACCCAAGGTACGCCCGCGGCCGTGCCAAGGTCCGCCCACACCCGCTCACCCGCCCCAGCCTCCAGTACGGCAGGCACGGTAGAGCGTGGGAACCCAGGAGAACATGGAGATCAGCGACCACCACCAGGAGAACACGGAGACCAGAGACTACCACCAGGAGAACACGGAGACCAGAGACTTACACCAGGAGAACACAGAGACCAGAGACCACCACCAGGAGAACACGGAGACCAGAGACTACCACCAGGAGAGCACGGAGACCAGAGAGCACCACTAGAAGAACACGGAGACCAGAGACTACCACCAGGAGAACACGGAGACCAGAGAGCACCACCAGAAGAACACGGAGACCAGAGACTACCACCAGGAGAACACGGAGACCAGAGAGCACCACTAGAAGAACACGGAGACCAGAGACTACCACCAGGAGAACACGGAGACCAGAGAGCACCACCAGAAGAACACGGAGACCAGAGACTACCACCAGAACACGAGACAGAGAGCACCACTAGAAGAACACGGAGACCAGAGACTACCACCAGGAGAGACACAGGGACCAGAGAGCACCACCAGGAGAACACGGGGACCAGAGAGCACTACTAGAAGAACACGGAGACCAGAGACTACCACCAGGAGAACACGGAGACCAGAGACCACCACCAGGAGAACACGGAGACCAGAGAGCACCACCAGGAGAACATGGGATGGTGTCAGTGTTACAGCAGTAGGGTGGGCGTGGTGGTGTCAGTGTTACAGCAGTAGGGTGGGCGTGGTGGTGTCAGTGTTACAGCAGTAGGGTGGGCGTGGTGGTGTCAGTGTTACAGCAGTAGGGTGGGCGTGGTGGTGTCAGTGTTACAGCAGTAGGGTGGGCGTGGTGGTGTCAGTATTACAGCAGTAGGGTGGGCGTGGTGGTGCTAGTGTTGTGGTGTAATGGTCAGCATGCTCGCCTCCCAAGCGAGCGGACCCGGGTTCGATCCCCGGGTAGGGTGAAACTGTGGGTAAATTTCCTTATGCCATTTGCCTGTCTACCCAGCAGTAATTGGGCTCTTGGATATTAATCGATTTGCGGATCGTATTCCGGGGTAATGGTTAGCGAGTGCAGTTGGCTAGTTAACCGGTCTTCTCGGACTATTCCTTGACACTGGGTCATGCAGCTCGTTAACTTAGGGTGTGGTTGTTGTGTTGGCTACAGCTTCTACACCTTAAACAAATTCACGCCTAGGTGGCCCTTGCGCGGGCCATCCTCGTTACACGAGGGGCAACAATTATTATTATAGTTTTACAACAGTAGGGTAGGCAGGGTGGTGTTACAATAGTAGGGTGGGCGTGGTGGTGTTAGTGCTACAACAGTAGGATGGGCGTGGTGGTGTTAGTGTTACAACAGTAGGGTGGGCGTTTGTGATGGGCGTGGTGGTATTAGTGTTACAGCAGTAGGGTGGGCGTTTGTGATGGGCGTGGGAGGCAGTGTTACAGCAGTAGGGTGGGTGTGGTGGTATTAGTGTTACAGCAGTAGGGGTGGGCGTGGTGGTGTTAGTGTTACAACAGTAGGGTGGGCGTTTGTGATGGGCGTGGTGGTATTAGTGTTACCGCAGTGGGTGGGCGTTTGTGATGGGCGTGGGAGGTCAGTGTTACAGCAGTAGGGTGGGTGTGGTGGTATTAGTGTTACAGCAGTAGGGTGGGCGTTTGTGATGGGCGTGGTGGTATTAGTGTTACAGCAGTAGAGTGGGCGTTTGTGATGGGCGTGGTAGGTCAGTGTTACAGCAGTAGGGTGGGCGTGGTAGGTCAGTGTTACAACACTAGGGTGGGCGTGGTGATGGGCGTGGTGGTGTCAGACGTGGCAGTAGTTATTAGTAACTATATGTTTGACTTTCACTAGGGCGTGTGCAGTGGTTGTGTGTGTGTGTGTGTGTGTGTCTCTCTCTCTCTCTCTCTCTCTCTCTCTCTGTCTCTGTCTCTCTGTCTCCTTCCGTACGTCCACCTCATCCATCATTCATTCTCATTTCCCCCTCTCTCTTCCTTTCTTCCTTCCTTCCTTTCTTCCTTCCTTCCTTCCTTCCGTCTCCTTCACTCCCTTCCTTCCTGTCTCCGTCCAGCACCACCCTCACCTTGCATCACTCCCTCACTCTAAAGGTTATAATGTTGAACTCTGAAGTGTTTCTCTCTCTCTCTCTCTCTCTCTCTCTCTCTCTCTCTCTCTCTCTCTCTCTCTCTCTCGCTCTCTCTCTTTAGTTAACTTTGGCATGCTGCGGATTTTCGTTTATTGCACAAACGTACTATTATAAACGTCTTCTTTAAACACACACACACACACACACACACACACACACACACACACACACACACACACACACACACATCACCTCCTCCCTCTATATAGCCCCTTCCTTCCTCCTCCTCTTCACGTCGTCACCTCCTCCCCTACATCCCTCTTCCTCCCTCCTTCCCCTACCTCCCTCCTAACCACTTCCCTACCTCCCTCCCCTACCTCCCTCCCCTACATCCCACCACTTCACTCCCTCCCTCCCTACATCCCCTGCTTCACTTCCTCCCTCCCTCCCCTACACGTCACCACTTCCTCCCTCCCTCCCTACCTCCTTCCCCTACATCACCACTTCCTCCCTCCTTCCCCTACCTCCCTCCCATACTCCCTCCCCTACCTCCCTCCCCTACACGTCACCACTTCCCTACCTCCCTCCCCTACCTCCTTCCCCTACACGTCACCACTTCACTCCCTCCTTCCCTACACGTCACCACCTCCCTCCCTCCCTCACTCCCTCCCTCCCCTATATAACTGTAGTTGACGTTACGCAACATTCCTCCGGAGAAAAGTAGTTAGAAACCGGTAGTTGTAGTAGTCGTAGTAGAAGTAGCAGTAGTGTTGGCCCCGTAGGAGAGAGGAAGGAGATAATTGATGAACTTTAGTTGCTAAGAATGTGTTTTTTTGGCGGGGTGGGGTACATGCATATATATATTTATTTTTTTCGCATCTTACCAACAGTGATTATGAACTGGTTTACTGAGGCTCTTGAGTCACTAAGCATCATCGTACGGCTTTTGTTGTTTTTGTTTTTCTCTTACCAGACTTGCCATGAACAACTAAACAACCGATTTTTTTTTGTAGTCTCAATGTAAATATAAATACCTAAAATATATATATTATCTTAAAGTGTATTTATTTTTTTATATTTTTTTACCGTACGAGTTTTAGAAGGCTGTGATTGGTAGGTTTAGTGTGGGTGTGTTCCCTTGTCTGGCCAGGACGGGGGTCGTGTTCCAATGATCTTTCACAGTGAACAAGACCCATTAGTGTTTACATGTGTCGATTTTATCTGTTGCATAATGGAAACACATCACCACTGTATATATATAAATTAATGATTAAAAATAAAATATGTATGTATGTATGTATGTATGTATGAATTGGTGCGTGATCATGAATGCAGCAGACAGCCTTCTTCACTGGGTAACTAACTGTGGTGTTGGAGGTGTGGCTATGAAAATTTCCGAAGGTAGCTTAAGTGTTTCGTAGTAGAGGGAGACGTTATATATTATTTCTCTATTCTAACAGAGAAAGAGAGAGAGAGAAAGAGAGAGAGAGAGAGAGAGAGAGAGAGAGAGAGAGAGAGAGAGAGAGAGATAGATCCCTCCTCCCTAACTTACGTGTTAGTTAGATTGAGACACACGAAACGATTGATGGTAATAGTATGTAAAAGACCACAAGATCAAAATATAGAAATAATGACCACGAAAGTTAAAAATTACGACCAAAAGAAAAAAAATAAGACCACGAAGGTTAAAAATAAAGACCAAAAGACAAAAAATAAAGACCACGAAGGTTAAAAATAAGACCAAAAGACAAAAAATAAAGACCACGAAGGTTAAAAATAAAGACCAAAAGAGGAATATATAAAAATAACATGTAACAAATTCCCCTAAAAGTGAAATAACGTTCTATTATGTAAACAAATGCACTGCTGTAGTGGAATTATTCAAGGCGGGGTCTCCCTCCTGGCGATGTGAATTGACTCCAGAATGATGAAGTCAAGCCTGTATGGGTCAGAGGTCAGTCCCTGGATACCACTGACAGCCTCTATCAACAGCGGACGGAGACGACTTACTAAAGAGGGAAGGAAGAGCTAAATGACTTCCCTGTGCTCGAGGATACGAAGCTGAAGTTACGTGTTGTGTCGCCAAATACCAGCACGATAACACCAGCTAGACGCTAAGTTACGTGTTGTGTCGCCAAATACCAGCACAGTAACACCAGCTAGACGCTAAGTTACGTGTTGTGTCGCCAAATACCAGCACAATAACACCAGCTAGACGCTAAGTTACGTGTTGTATCGCCAAATACCAGCACAGTAACACCAGCTAGACGCTAAGTTACGTGTTGTGTCGCCAAATACCAGCACGATAACACCAGCTAGACGCTAAGTTACGTGTTGTGTCGCCAAATACCAGCACAGTAACACCAGCTAGACGCTAAGTTACGTGTTGTGTCGCCAAATACCAGCACAGTAACACCAGCTAGACGCTAAGTTACGTGTTGTGTCGCCAAATACCAGCACAGTAACACCAGCTAGACGCTAAGTTACGTGTTGTATCGCCAAATACCAACACAGTAACACCAGCTAGACGCTAATCTAATATAACCTAACCTAACCCAATCTAATCAAATATAACCAAACATAAACTAATAAACTAATCTAATATAACCTAACATAAGCTAATGTAATATAACCTACCATAACATAATGTAACCTAACCTAACCTAACCTAATCTAACCTAACCTAATCCTCATGGTAGATAGGGTGGTTAAAATCATGAGGTGAAATCAGATGTGGGGGGCTAATCTTCAGGTGATCCGAGTGTTCATCAAAATTACTGTAGTATATAAAGGAATTTCGTGTTATAGGATGCAAGTGTTGGGAACCGGGGACTCTTTAAGTGACTTGTACAGTAATTCCCTGCAGCCTAGTTGAGAATTTACGTTTCTTTTGAAGCTATACCGTATAATGCTGCCATCTACGGTACCAGCTTACAGTAACTGGTTTTGACGCGTACTCGTAGCCAGTTACGGAGAACATGTGAATTATCGTACAAATTCTTATGTCGGTGGTGTTGATGGGATCTCTCTCTCTCTCTCTCTCTCAATGTGCTTCCGTCGCCTTCATGTTCACTCCTCAGACGTCAGGTGTACTGGCCCAGTGTCACACCTACAGCCTCCTACTTCAACTTCCCACCGACTACAGATGCAGGAGTTATCGTACAGTGTGCCCAGGTGAAGATGGTGTGCAATAATACATTAACTCACAGAGCCCATCTTGCTACCAACATTTCCATACAAATTTGCAATTTTCCGCCTTTCAACGTAACTGGAGTTGCCAAGTATTGTAAAACTGCGTTATTAATCCACCGCTTTTCTTTATCTGTAACAAATTTCTTAGGATAATACATATTGAATTTTCTTATATGTCCAATAATCCTTTCCCCTATATTACAAAGATAAATGTGTCGTCAATAATCCCGTAAAAGAGCTTGTAAATTATGAATCAATATTGAGTACAGACAATAGATGTTAGTTTCCCAGCGGATGTGGACCTGACAAACTCCTTGAATAATAATGTTCGTTTAATGATAACTTTAATGTTATTTTTCACCAACATCCCACGTTATGACATCAGCCGCACGTTAATCATACCAGATTGTAAACTACCATATGATACTCTCTTTGATATATCTTTTAATATCTGTTGATTGGTGTATCGTTAGCGGTTGTAAAGCAGCAATACATTACACGTCAACAACACACATTAACTCAATCTTACAATGTGTTTTGTTTAGTGGAAAGTATCTTTTTGGACTATGTGATTATGAGCTTTCGTTACTGATGCATATATATAGTGACAACTAACTAATGACAAACAGATGTATAGTAAATAAACAGAGAAACAGATATATAACAAATAAACAAAGAGAAACAGATATATAATACGATAACAAATCAATATAAACAGAAAATATATTTAATTTGTGGTTGGTAACAGTCTGGTGCGTGTGTCCTTGTAGACTTCTATTTGTTGAAGCATATAAAGTTAGTAATACAATTAAACTGTGATGTTGTATAAGTTGTTTGATGTTGTAACGTAATGTAGTGAACGGTGCTTTAATAACCCCGGCAATTTGAAGCTTACGATACAGAAAAAGAAGCAAGTGTTGTATGATACGGTCAGAATGGTGTATATAATATTTGGAACCGATTTAAATTATTCTAAGTAGCGTTCACAGCCGATAGTTTTTTTGTGATGCTTTCAATGATCTTGGAAGTCGAATCACCAACGTCTAAGATATAAGATAACAAAATGAATAATAATAATAATAATAATAATAATAATAATAATAATAAGAAGAAGAAGAAGAAGAAGAAGAAGAAGATGCCTTTTATCAGTCTTATCTATGTATATGTCTGTCGGTTTGTCTGTTTGTTTAAGTCTATAGTGGGATTAGCATCATAAACACTCTAGTTAATACTGTGTCAACCAAGACAAGTGCAAGTCACGTGAAATGCTGAGACACAGGTCAATTGAGATGCTGAGACAGGTCACTTGAGATGATGAGACACAGGTCACTTGAGATGCTGAGGCACAGGTCACTTGAGATGCTGTGACACAGGTCAATTGAGATGCTGAGACAGGTCACTTGAGATGATGAGACACAGGTCACTTGAGATGCTGAGGCACAGGTCACTTGAGATGCTGTGACACAGGTCAATTGAGATGCTGAGACAGGTCACTTGAGATGATGAGACACAGGTCACTTGAGATGCTGAGGCACAGGTCAATTGAGATGCTGAGACAGGTCACTTGAGATGATGAGACACAGGTCACTTGAGATGCTGAGACAGGTCACTTGAGATGCTGAGACACAAGGTCACTTGAGATGCTGAGAGTCACAGATACTGAGACACAGGTCACTGAGATGCTGAGACACAGGTCACTTCAGATGCTGAGAGTCACAGATACTGAGACACAAGTCACGTAAGATACTGAGACACAGGTCACTGAGATGTTGAGACACAGGTCAAGTAAGATACTGAGACACAGAGGTCAAGTAAAATACTGACAATCTAAGACACAAGTCAAGTAAGATGCTGAGAGACACAGGTCAATTGAGATACTAAGAGACACAAGTCAAATAAGAGACAAGTGTAGGTAGTGGGAGCTGGCGTGGAGGCAACAACATGTAGGGGTGAATGCTCCGCCTTGTTATAATACGAGTAGTATTACTCAGCACCTCTGTGTTGTTGACCTGTACTGGGCAGGTGTTGACGCCGTGCCAACTTCTTCTGGATATAATAACTCGTGCTTTGTGTCATTTTGTGTGACACCTTCTGTTATAATTGTCGTTAAAACGGGAAATTTTTTCTTCTTACATTCACCTATCTTGAAGTCGAGGCGGCGTTGTATCACCAATGCCTCACTCACCGTCGTTGTTAGGGATGGAATGGCTTAGTGTAGCATGTGTGACTCAGCTCCATAACAACAACAACCAGCTGGGCGGGATGTGGTCGATCCGCGTGACCCTGGAAACAACCCAGGTTCAACCAGACGACCCGCCGCGTGCCTCGCATTCCAGACATCCACACCCTGGGCGAATTGTCGGCTAGCCTGCGACCTGACCCACAACACACACACACACACACACACACACACACACACACACACACACACACACACACACACACACACACACACTACAATCTGGAACCGTCATGCGATCTGCCTCAGATAAATGCATGATTAGGCTACTGAGGACTGCACAGAGCCGCTGACATACTGTACAGTACCTGAGAGAGAGCTCTATAGTTAATTGTGAGGTGTGTTGTTGTTTATCGTATTGTTTTCTCTATTATCGTCCACACAACAAATTCCAGGCTCCTCCTCCCCCATACCTGAGGCCACCCTCCGCCAGCTCTCTCGTCTCGTCGTGCAACCCGGGGCCTTAGTGATGTGTCGGGCCGCAGGGGGCAGGGATTTGGTCATGTTTTGGGGTGATGTTATCTCCTCGCTGTTTTACATGTCAATAACACAAGCTCCATATATGGTATATTCCTCCTTTTTATATCAGTAACAATACTAAGAATAAATAACAAACATTCAACATATCATTGTGATGTTACTGACGTGGTAATGCAGAAGGATTATTATAATTTAGGACAACATTGTGATCTTGAGGGCCAAGTTATCGTGTATCTTGATTAGACTTGAGCGGAACATATAAACGGTTACAGTTATATAACTGTGATGTGATTGGTTGATTGCTGTTACTAGGGCAGTGCGAGAGGGGATATTGAGGTCACACCCACCATACACTCGCTCGTCTTGCTTGTGGGAGAAAGTCTTTTTTTATGGGTTGCTAGAACAGAGGCGTGTTGGACCAGTCTTGAGTGATGTACGGTGCTGCCACCGCCCGGCCGGCCTCTACACCACACCACTTTACATCACATCACATTCTCAAACACTCACAGTTAATAAATCTTATTTTAATTTATTTACAATGTGTTGCCATCACTTGGTATAATTGTGTCGTAATGCTGTGTATTTATATTGCATATTCAGGACTTTAGACACCAATGAAAACCCAACAAGTAAAAGACCAAAAATCCTAGGCAAGTTCAATATACCTTAATTCTCACTCAAGGAAGCGATATATAATGTAAAAGATCTCATCTCTCGTTAATATAAAGTAGCTCACCAGCAGGACTTCACCGCCCGTATTTTCTGACAAACTCTCTAACTGCGGGTGAAATATACACAGGTACGAGATTTCTTGAGTTAGTAGCATCCTTCGCAATGGTATGCTGATATATACATCATGTGTGTGTGTGTGTGTGTGTGATGGTTTCGGTCAGCCCGTAAGCGGATCTCTACACAGTCTCACCATTATGCAGCACGTCCGTCCGCCCATGGTGGTACAATCAGATCCATCTTCCATAGTTAGCATAAAAAGAAAATAAGTGGCACATAATCACTCCGAAAGACGAAATTCTTTTATGTCAGTCTGCCCTCCAATTACAGGCTGGACGGCTGTACACTTGTCATGCGGATGATAAAGCAGTCGGCAGCTGACGAACCAGGATAGTGTTTTAAGATACCGACATGCAATTGGTTAAGTCTATTATTCCTTCTATAAAGTTGAGAGCTTATCGAGAGACGCCGAAACACTGTAATGCTTGGTTAGGTTAGGTTTGGTTAGGTTAGGTTAAATTTATGCCGGACTCGATAACTAATGAGAAAAAGGTATTATTCTGAAGTGTTTCTCTTTTTTGTAATGGAAGGTATAAGTAACAATTGGAGGAATTACCCGCATGATCCACATCTATTTAATAGTTTTTCCCCAGGTCTCCAATACGCTTGTTCATCCTTTTCAGTGTCGTAACTATTTTCTCACTATTCGACTCACTCAACAAATTTTCGGTATCAAGGCATCAGGTTTATCAACATGCAACCCAGCCGGCAATTACTTATTCTGCATTCTATCCAGCCAACAATTTTCACAACAGACAGCCTTAACAATTGTACACATTAGCCGACTCACAGTACCTGAACACTGTGTAATAATGACCAAAGTAAAGACTGAGTGTGTCCATCATGTCTTACTTCCCAGGTGATTGCAGTTGTCTGATCAAGTATAATGCCTCTTAAGGGCGAATACAACCTTGGGTGAATATTTGCTCCGCGGGAATTGTTGTTATTCTTATCTTAATGTTTCACCTGCTGTGCTTATTAACGCCGCTTACTGTGTCCTTATTTCTTTTATTACTGACCTTTAAAATAAATTGTAACGTAAATTAAAAAGCAGGAGATAATTGTAACACGGACTAGTCTTCAATTATTAGTCACATCATCGCACCAAGCAAACAGTTTGATTTAGATCAATTGGAGGTCAATTTATCACCTATTAACTTTATATCAATATTAAGTTTAAAAATTTTTTAAAGAGTGACCAAAAAAGACCCTATTTGATATATAACTAACCTGTGTTGCAAGAATTTTCATCAACACGAGCTGCAACTGTCATTGTAAGTCGTCACTAATATTTGTTACTTTTGTTATTAATTATCTAAATCCTTGTCGGAAATGTGAGGCCAAAATGACGTAGAAAATACACCGAGAGAATACCTTAACTAGATGGCTTTTCTTTTTCACAATTGCAGGGGCGAAATTCTAGCATATGAAACCTTGCGTACCTTGACCCACAATCTCTCACTGACTCTTTACAATAATATAGTATTCAATAATCCGTGTCAATACTTTATTATTATTATTATTATTATTATTATTATTATTATTATTATTATTATTATTATTATTATTATTATTATTATTTTTATTATTATTATTATTATTATTAACATTTGAAGTCCTTTTCATTTGTTTTTATTTTACTTATTTGATATTTTTTTTTCTCGCGTGTATAACCTCTTAACCCCCCCCCCCTGTATGACTCGGGTATACTAAGTTACAGGTTTTATAAGTATACATGTACAAATCATTATCTCACAGCGGTATAACCAAAGACGATGCGTGTACTAACAGATTTGCTAATAAGTGTTTGTCTTATGCTGATAATAATCGGGGGTTTACAACTTAAATCACTTCGAAATATTATTGAAAAACTCTAAATCTGGTAATACTTTAAATGAAACAATGTAAAATACCCAAAAGGAAGAAAAGTGTTTGAGTGCAATAGTATTATGTTACCCAGACGTAGGCGGAACTTTTCTATGAGCCTCCTGCTGGTGCTGGAGATGAAACCAAAGTAAAACATGGCCTCACCGCGATGTACTGCCCACAACCTGTCCCTCTCTAATTGTACCTGATTCTCTCTCATTTCGTCATTGAACAACGGCGTTCTATCTTCACTTGCACAGGTTAACTTGCACTCTATAAGCCACTAATCTAGACAAAAGAGGGTCTGTAATACGGGTTAGTCCTGTGATAGCCGAGAGCATTAACCAAGTTGGTAAGGCCACACTACGGGGGCTATTCCGAGGGACATACGACAATACATCTTGCCGGGGGACTCTCTCTTAATGACACGGTGACGCCCGTAAACCCTGGCCACCACTTGTTTACAAACGCGGCGGTAATCACACTGTCAAACCAGACCGCAAGAATCTCGCCTGGAATGTTTGCCTTTTTATATGCTAAGTAGAGACAAGGAACTGGGTATTTAACACAAGACTATGGGGAAATATAGGTGGTGTAATGATCTAGTGGGATGAACCGGTCTGTACCACGGTGGCCATGTTATTGATTTTTCCTTGTTGTGAGTTATGATCATGTCTTTATCTCGTGCCCGGGCACTGTGGCGGTACACCAGTCTTCAGGTCTCCAACAAACACGTGAAAATAAGGAGAAACAATATGGGTCATTCGTTTTCATTGACGTTTATTAGAAAAACTACATTTTCTAAAGTATATGGTTTTGTTATCCTCTTGTTGTGGTTAGAAAGTTGGTTTAGTATTTTAAGTCTCCATAAAAACATAAAAACCAAAACAAAGGAAACTGCAGTAGGCCCATTAACTCATACTACAGGCAACCCTGTTTACAGACAGTCCATATCGCTCATACACCCGTCTAACCTACACAGTATATTTGAAGCTTCCCAGCCAGTTCGAGTTAATTATGGTGTTGGTAACTTATTCCACTCTTCCACAACTCAGTTTTCAAACCAAAGTTTACCTAATTCTCACCTAAATCTAAATATCTCTAATTCAAAACAATTGATTCGTGTTCGCTCCCGATTTAATAGTTTAAGAATATATTTAGTTATATCTCCTTTATTTAACTTGATCTTATATCTATACACATGGATCATATCGCCCCTCACTCTACGTCTCTCAAGTGATTGTCTCTACCGCTCACCTGTACCACACAATAACATCCTGGTTCCAGATTCAGAAGGTTCGTAACTGAAGACGTAAATATTATGTACCCAGCAGACTGACTTTACGCTGACACAAACAAACAATAACGTTTTGGACAACATTCTTACTTTCCCGTCGTTGATTTTGTCTTATAGAAGGGAAGCAAAAAATAATGGAATATAAGAGTTTATTAAGATGGTGTTGTTGATGTTCTAATTATTTCTATACGCTTCAATTACTAAGGTCATAATCGCTGGTACTGGGTTAATAAACATATTATTCATCAACAATTAAAGAAAATAAGAAACACATCTCTCTGGGGTTGATGAAAGATTCGCCTTTGAGAGAGAGAGAGAGAGAGAGAGAGACAGAGAGAGAGAGAGAGAGAGAGAGAGAGAGAGAGAGAGAGACTAATAGAAACGACTTAAGAGGGTAAGGCAGTTCCAGTAGTAGAGAGAAAGAGTTAAATCTCCTTGAAGTTGTCACAGGAACCACACAGCATCTACGTGACACAATGATTTATAGCTGTGTGTACTACTTGGTGACGGGGACACAGAGGTGGAGAGAACCAACACTAAGAAGGAGAATAGGTCAACACTAAGAAGGAGAATAGACCAACACTCGGAAGTTAAAAAAGAGAAAAAGTGAATCAAAAAGTCATTAGGAAGTTGTTAGAAAGATATATTAAATAAGGAACATCTAAAGACTCTCTCTCTCTCTCTCTCTCTCTCTCTCAAAGTGTTAAATCATCGTACTCAAGGGGTTAAGCCATCGTACTCAAGGGGTTAAGCCATCGCACTCAAGGGGTTAAGCCATCGTACTCAAGGGGTTAAGTCACCGTACCCAAGGTGTTAGGTGTCAAGTCATCGTACTCAAAGGGTTAAGTCATCTTACTCAAGGTGTTAGGTGTTAAGTCATCGTACTCAAGGGGTTAAGTCATCGTACTGAAGGGGTTAAAAAAGGAGAAAGGGTTAAAAGAGGAAGATCAGAGGTTAGTAATATGGGTAAACAATGTGAATCAGTGAATCAGACTTAGCAGAATCATATTATTACTGATGTCAAGTGGTACTAATAACACAAGAGTCACCAGGTTATCAAAGAGTTATCATAGAGTTATCAAGAGTTATCATTATAAACCTCGGGCTGTCAGTGAGTTATTTAATTCGACGTAATGGATCACCTGAAGATTACCCCCCCCCCCAGCTTCTAACCTAACCTAACCTAACCTTTAGGTGAAAATGGGGGAGAGTGAATTTTGAGGTGATCTGAAGTAATGTATAAAGAGCGGTTAAGCCATTTATTATGGATTACGCCATCACTGTATCATAATGTTCCACCTGGGTCACAAGGGAGGATATACAGCCACTCAGCCTCCTCCTGCCTACACTTCCAGACCACGTGGCTCCTCTCTCAGGGGAGTTGTGTGTGTGTGTTGTGAGGCGCTCAAGTGAAGGTTATGGTTGTATAAAGGTTAAATGTCAGTCTTAGTAACTTCTCCTGTTGTGAATAATAATAATAATAATAATAATAAAGACTAGATTACCAAGAATATAAAGTTAGTAATATTAGCTAGAACAAAAGGTCATTAATATATTACAAACAGTCATACCGACACAAACACACGTCTGCCAACATTCCCACACTCGTTTCACCGCCACTCGCACACATACAAACACACGCGCACTTAAACCATGTAATTTTTAATTATATATGTTTGCTTCAACAACTAAGGTCTTTCAGCACGTAAACTAAATTATTTCTTTTGCTAAAATAAAATTTATTAAAATTTAAGAGTTACATGTTAACTGACGCACCCCAGGCAGTGATGCGAACATTGTGAGGTACTGAAACCTTCTGGTTCTTCGCAAGCACTCAATAAAACACCTGTTGCCTTATGAACAACACAAGAGACGATATAGGAAGAGCTTCCATCCTTAGGTTATTATAACTAGTGTTTAGTGTATCGACCTACATAGTGTATTGTACGTGCTTCAACACCTTCCTTGTTGAAGCACAGAAATAAACAAGACAAGGGAGATAATGTAGATGGTTGTTCGACGTTGAAAATGGGTGAAGACCCGTCCATCTTGAATTTCCATCAGAGGTAGTTAGTATGCACAACACGTTCAGCAATATTCACTGGCCTCAACAACGCGTGGTGCGTCAAAAATGGACCAATCCGGGTCAAAGGTTGGCAGAGAACAATTCCATGAAAAAATTTGCAGGAAATGCTTCGCCACTTCTTATCTCTTTCCGGGGGTCTAGCCTAGCCTCCAGGAGCCGGAGTAGGCAGCGTGAGAAACTCCCTATTATTTCTTTGTAAAATGCTAATCGAATTTAAAACATATTTCAAGCTTTAACATCTAAGCTAGTCATTAATATGTTCTACCTTTTGTGATGTATTAGATAGGTAGGTTTAGAGTAGTCAGCCATAATTATTAGGACTTAGACGGGTGATTCAGAGGCCAGTCCGCCACACACACGCACGTGAGCCGCAAGTTAAACGCGGGAAATACCTCATTTCTCTGTGGTGGCCGGACCAGACCCTGCTATCAATATACCCAATATACAGACTCTTATATCGTTTATGGCGGCGTTAGACCATACAGTGAAGACATTTTGATGTGATTTATTCTTAAAGGTTTTCTGTAGTGTCCCTTTCTGGGCATTTATTAGCATAGATATGCGATAATATTTGACAGCCGGGATAAATGGAGTGGTGTCCAGCTGATGCCTAACATTCAACCAATTTTTAGCAAACATTTTACCCTCGTCCTCGGCGCAATGGGAGTCTTGTGAAAGCCACGGCCGTAATTACGCACATTTGAACCGTCCAGCGAGGATACTTTACACGACCCGACACATATTAAACTGTCTAGTTATACAAGCCGGGATGGCCGTGTTCCTCAGGGGTGCGAGGCTGTGCAGGGTAGCTCTCAGGATCGAGCACATTACTCACCCACACTAACATATTTTTTTTCTTTTTCAACAGAATATTTTTCATAATGTGCCTCATACTGGCGCACAGTTCTGTTGACTCGACGTGAGTTTGAAGCGACACGTGCGAGGTAAGAGTCAGTGTATGAGCGTAAAGGTTTATGTCCAAGTATTCCAATGTTGTAGAAATATGTTTATTCATAAGTTAGCGAACATAAGTTCCATCATTCACTATGTCCTCCGCCTCAGAGCAACGTTCAGGGCAGTTGTGGACACAATTCCTATGTTAAATATTTACCCAGAACTAAACATTGTCCAGAGAGTTGTGATAAATTTAGTTAACACGTGTAGCGAGAACACATGTATACTCACGCTTGAGCGCTAGTAAACACTACAGGTTTACACCTGTAAGAATTCCATCAATTCCACCGATACATTCTTAGAAGGTGATTCGCATATAAGGAATGTTGGACGAGACTTAGCGGTCACTCAAGGGCAAGTGTCGCCTTCGAATTTCGCGTGATTGCGTGTATGAATGAATGCAATATATATGTTGCATGTTGTAGGTACCAAATATGATTAGTACAACGAATCACTGTATTATAGCTGAAATATTTGTGTCACACTGAGGATGCAGTTGTGTCACCCACACACATACATAACATTCCTGAAACATTCATGGGATTCTGAAATGACAAATATTTTTGCATAGTTCATTAAGTCAATTAACTTCCTTAACAATCACCTCAACTAAAAGGTTCAGTAGTAGAGTAATGCCTCGCTGAAAACAAAGAAGAATACTTCATCACCTGAGTAAATTACTTACCTGACATATTTCCACTCTCACGATGAGAAATGCACCCGCACAATGAGAACGATAATTTTACTCTGACTGATAGCTCGAGTTTAATTGGTGGGCGGTACGGCTTACCTTGTTTGATCACGAACAAGGGTAGTGAGGGATGGGTGGTGGTGACGGCCCAGACAGTCTACCCTACACCAGCTGGAGCCACTGATATGTGTGTGGTTTCCCTTACTCATGTTAAGTGGTGAGAGCTTAATCCTTCAACTCTTCATAATTGTTGATGTTTATATGTACAGTACATCTAACCTTCAACCAGGTACTCCAGGTCGGTCCTTACATTAAAAAGTTTTCAAAATTTGACGAAAAGAAATTTTGCTTTGTGGTGGTGAGTGAGGGAGGACTGTGATATATGTGCCTCTACTGTAGTGTTGTACTGTAGCTGCCGTAACTCTTCTATCCTTTACCAGTTGTTGTTTATATGTATTTATGTCCTTTTAATTACTAAGGTCCTTAATAGCACATTCTAAACTACATGCAATAGATAACAACTATTACAAAATTTACTGATACAATGATTTGCTTTCATTAACTACTCGATTGCCTCTTGTTTTTGTTTATCCTGCATAGAGAATAGTGGTTCATAACCCTCCCTGACACCTGAAGCATCTAACCTCAACAGCAGCTGATTATTTTAATGTTTTTTGTTCTGTTAAAGGAGTGTGTGTGTGTGTGTGTGTGTGTGTGTGTGTGTGTGTGTGTGTGTGTGTGTGTGTGTGTGTGTGTGTGTGTGTGTGTGTGTGTGTGTGTGTGTGTGTGTGTGTGTGTGTGTGTGTGTGTGTGTGTGTGTGTGTGTGAATGAGTATGCGCAGTGATTTTACAGCTCAGTCCCCCAGTAATTACACAGACTATGATGACCAAGTAAACCTCCCAATATGAATAATTCACGACTCAAACGCTGCCTTCTGGATGTAGTAAAATGAAGGAAATAGCCGCTCATTTCCTCCTCCTCTTACTCCTCCTCCTTCTCCTCTCCCTCCTCCTCCTGACCATCCACAAGCACTTTCTGTTTCCCCTCAACAGTCTACCACACCAGTGACACTTCCACGAATCATTGTCAGGGCCGCCTCCAAGCACTGTTATTTCCTCATTATGCTTAAACGAGTTAACGTGAACTGTTTTTTGTTTTGCTGTTAGTTGAAAGGATGTTGAAACTATTGCCTTGATAATATGTGTTGGGATGAGTGGGTTGTAAGTGTGAATATTAGGGTTGTGACTGGATTGTAAGTGTGAATATTAGGGTTGTGACTGGATTGTGAGTGTGAATACTAGGGTTGTGACTGGATTGTAAGTGTGAATATTAGGGTTATGACTGGATTGTAAGTGTGAATATTAGGGTTGTGACTGGATTGTAAGTGTGAATACTAGGGTTGTGACTGGATTGTAAGTGTGAATATTAGGGTTATGACTGGATTGTAGGTGTGAATACTAGGGTTGTGACTGGATTGTAAGTGTGCATATTAGGGTTGTGACTGGATTGTAAGTGTGAATATTAGGGTTGTGACTGGATTGTAAGTGTGAATACTAGGGTTGTGACTGGATTGTAAGTGTGAGATTATGGTTGTGACAAACGTATTCTATGTTAGTACACACACTATAATCATCAGTAATCAAAGTTTAAATGTATCTGTTGTTTTTTCATACATACAGCCTCTATAAAAGGTTTCCAGGTTTCGTGTGAGGTTAATTCCCCATTAACATGGCAAATTTGCAATGAAAATAATCAGTGTTCATTAATTAGATATTTATTAGATTATTCTATGCGTTTTCTGTTGAATAGTGTTTAATTTTGGTTTTGAAATTTGACTTTGAAGTATGGACTCTGGGTGTATGAGGAGGAAGTAGATTAGAAATGGTATAAACGACGTGTATGATAGCAATATGTGAAGTGAATAACGAAATAGATAATGAAAAATATAGAAATAAGGAGATATAGAAGTTAGGAAAAAAAAGTGTTGAAGTTGAGGCATGGCGAGGGGTGACGTTAGGTAATAAGGAAAGATAAAGAGAAAAAAAAGTGGAAGATAATGGGGAAGAGGAAAGACTAAGAAGGATACGAGAGAGTATGAGGGACAGTGGACACACAGAAAGCAGCAGTGTGTGTGAATGATAGGATAGCATCGCGTTGTGTGGCGTATGGGGGAAGGACGTGTTGTTGGTAAGTGTTCGTATCACATATTGCAGAAAGTGTCCCTATCTCACGCTGACAGATTAGCTGATTCTAATCTTACACTGAAAGATTGGCCGGTGCTAATCTCACACTCAGAGAAATGTTCTTGGGTGTTGGAGCGCAGTAATACATTGTAATATCAATATACATAAAAGATTTGCATGTATATACGTTATTATGACCGCGATTTACCAGTTATGGTTCTTGGCGTCCGTCTGCTAAACTGTCCGGATTTATAGACATTTAGTTACTCAGCGCTGTTGTTTGAGCATCACAGCCGTGTTAATTAAGTGAGGTTGTAAGGCTTCCTGCCACAAACTAGGAGTGTAAACAAAGACTGAGCGCCGAGGACATATTGTAAGAGTTGTCATGTCGGCAATTCCTTCCTCTTTACTGTCAAAGATCGGGACAAAGAAAAGACTTTCTTACGCTTCACGCTGTCGTCATCTGTTTTAATTCACTACAAATCATCAGTCGTATCAGGAGTCAAGTTTGTTTGCCACATAAATTTTAAGTTTGATTTATGCTATTGGCTGCCGCCCATTTTGTTTTTCGTAACAACAGCTTTTGTGTGTCAGGTCATAAATCTGTATACAAGAGGTCCTCATTGCCGCCTCCCAAGATGGTGGAGTCTTATAACTTCAGGGGTCGAGTGGTCATGAGGCTGGCTGGACTACCGACGAGACTCTTCTGTCTGCCATGCTGCCTCACAACAAAGCTCGTGACAGAGAAACAACGCCAGCACCGGCACTACCTAGCGCCTGGAGCTGCCGTCGGCTACCCTGCACGGTAAGTTACATGAAATTTGGCCCTTCAGCCTGTTGATACCTGAAACCCGAACTAGGCTTTGCTAAAATGTACCAACTGTTGAGCGATATGGTGCGTAGAGGAACACTCCTGTACAACATAAAAGTAAAGTATGCGAGGTTAAACAGCGTAAGAAAAACCTGTATATCAACGTCTACAAGAAAATGAAATTAAACAGTAATGGGCACCAGCGAACAAGTTGAGACAACAACAGAGCGAAGCGAAAGCCTCTTCCTCGCCCCACACACGTTCTAGGTTAACCTCGGGGCCGTTAATAGCCCTGGCCGACGTAGCGGGTGGCGGAGGAGCTACAAAAGCGCAGCCGGCACATCGCGGATTACCATGCAGGTGCCGTTGCTGCCACGGTCCGGATGTTAGAGCTGTCACCATTAATGTCCCGGCCTGCTAGCTTTGTTTTCATACCATGAGGAGCGGCACCACGATTGATGATCAGTGGACCGTGAACCTCTCGCCGCCAACACTCAGGACTACACGCCTCAAAAACAAAGGCTGCATCACCTGAAAATTAGACACCCCAACTTTTTTCCCCCTGATAATTAAAACAAGTTAACCTAAGCATATCTAACCAAATTAACCTCATATATAATCTAACCAAATTAACCTTACATATAATCTAACCAAATTAACCTTTCATATAATCTACCCAAACTAACCTTACGTAAAATCTAACCCAACCTATCCTAATGCTAACTTAGCTTAACCAAACTTAATGCTAATTTAACCTAACTTAACATATCGCTAATCTAACCTAACTTAACATATCGCTAATCTAACCTAACTTAACATAACGCTAATCTAACCAAACGCTAACCTAATCTAACCTCACCTAACCCCCCCAGGCCTAATCTAACCTACCCCCCCCCCCTCCGGTAGCGTTAGGGTATATTGTTAGTCTTAGAGTATAATAAGCATGGAGGGGGGGGCTAATTTTCAGGTGATCCCATGAACCTTTCGTGGCCGACGTTCACTATTCCACACCTCCAAAATAAAGACCAGAAGAAGGTTTAGAAATTTGTGGCGAGGCTAATAACAAAGCCTCAGGAATGGGTGGTAGGATGCTCCCAGAAGCTGATATGATGCTCCCAGAAGCTCACATGATGCTCCCAGAAGCTCACATGATGCTCCCAGAAGCTGATATGATGCTCCCAGAAGTTGACATGAATAAAAATGTGACATAGGAAAAAAAAAAGATTTGCCATAACGACGAAAAAGACAAATTGGTGGATAAAGACACGACATAAATAACAAAGAAATGAACATCGTGAAGCGTGAAGGAAGAGACATGGAGAGAGTAAGAAGAAGGAAGAAGAGGAGTAGGAGGAGGAAAGGAAAGATAGAATGGTGAAGGGGAAAGATGGGAAGAGTCTCCGAGGAAATATGATAAAGAGAAGACGTATAAGAGAGA